>NW_021680488.1:882540-891198 GCF_001412515.2 Diachasma alloeum
ATGAAGAAACAAAGAATCTTTTGTCAAATAAATTGGGATTAGAATGACGGTTTATCAATATCCAACAGTATCTAATTACATTTATCAACTTATCTAGTACTAAGACTGTTTGGGATTCACCGAAAAATCTGAAGCGAAAAATTGAATTTAAATTTGTGAATGAGTTGATTAAATTGATTTTAATTCTCTGCGCGGGTCAGGTCGCAAGTGAAAAAAATTGAAGTCTAATTTATTTAATGAAGAAAAAAAATCTTTTGAGAAATAAATTGGGATTAGAATGACAGTATCATCAACACCCAACAGTATCTAATTACATTTATCAACATGACCGCTACTGAAACCATTTAGAATTTTCCAAAAGTCATAATCCGACGTGAAAAATTGAATTTAAATTTATGAATGAGTTGATTAAATTGATTAAAATGCTCTGCGAGAGTCAGATCGCAAACGAACAAAATTAAAGTCTAATTTATTTAATGAAGAAAAAAAATCTTTTGAGAAATAAATTGGAATTAGAATGACAGTATCATCAACATCCAACAGTATCTAATTACATTTATCATCATGACCGTTACTGAAACCATTTAGAATTTTCCAAAAGTCAAAATCCGACGTGAAAAATTGAATTTAAATTTATGAATGAGTTGATTAAATTGATTAAAATTCTCTGCGAGAGTCAGAATGCAAATGAAAAAATTAAAGTCCAATTCTTTTTTCAATGAAGAAACAAAGAATCTTTTGTGAAATAAATTGGGATTTGATTGAGCAATGGTGAAGACGAGCGTGAGAAATTCCGAAAAATCATCACCATCGCAGCTTCATCGAAATGATCGCCACATGTGAATGACGATCAAGGTTCCAATTATGGAGATATGCGTGATTTCTGAGACACTGGGTGTAAGTGGAAAATCCATGAACGATCGACTGTCGAAGAAGTGAGGGAAATCAGTCAGTCGGGATTTGGATTGCACACGATTTTGTCGGACGTTCATATTCGGTGGCAGGAGGCACTAAATCATGAGCAACGATACTAATGACACGGATCCCTGGGGTGATTACGATATCAATGACTCGTTGAATCATTACGATTGGGGGGAGTTGGCGCCGGTCGTCGTGATTTACTCCATTACCTTCAGTTTGGGATTGATTGGTGAGAAATGTCAATTTTTTTAATTCAAGTCAAAGTTCAGGATTTTTTTCCTCAATTTTCACGCACAAAAACATTTCGTAGACAAGTTAATTTCATTTTAGATACAATGAAATTAAATTTTCTATTGAGACGTCTCTAAAAATTGCTCGACGTGAATTAACAGAACGAAATTTCCGAGCGGATTCGCAGAATTTTGCTGTGAAATGGTTTCATACATGTATGATTTTAGAGGATTAATTTTTGCTTTATTGCTTCCGAATGGAAGCATTGTAATCGTTCAAATCTGAGTTTTGGATTTTTCGTGTTATCTCGACCCATTAACTCAAAGCGATTGAGCGTAAGCCATGGTTGTATTTTTTCATCACGCTGTGCGAAAAAGTAACTTTTTAGGCACGCTTCGCGTGCCTAAACTTCCCTTTCCCCGGACTGAAAACGAATTCGAGTCTTGAGAGTATCTGAATGTAGAATTCAGTAGCGAAGCGGTAAACCGGGTCAAGTTGATTTTTATTTTTGGACAATTATTGATCAATATCTCGGAATCTGGGAGAGATAGCAAAATTTTTATTATGACCTTTTTTAAAACCCTTAAGTCGCTCTACAAAAAAGGTTATGACAAAAATTCTTCTATCTCTTTTAGGTTCCGAGATATTCGTCAAAAACTGGCGAATAAAGTCCAATTCTTCAAAGTCGACTTAACTCAGTTTACCGCTTCGCCACTGAATTATTTGACAGAACGAAATAATACGCAAATTTTGATGACATTTCAACTGATGATAGTACTATGATATGAAAAAATAGAAGAAGAGAATAGTAAAATAACAATTGAAAGAAAGAGAATCCATTCGGAAGCAAATTGCTAATTTATTAGCAGCAATTACTATATTAATTTATAAAAAATGCCATTGTCCAGTTGTTTGTATGTATTGTTTACAGGAAATCTCGTAATTATCACTTCCACCCTCTGCCCGAAACTGAGACCACTTCCATCGACGCCCACCAACATATTCCTGGGAGGTCTAGCCACTGCTGATCTCATATTGATCATCTTCTGCATTCCCGTCAAGGTAGGGTTACTCCCGAGGTTCCCATTACCCCGGAATTAGTGTTCTAATGACCGTAAACTAGTCCCTGTGATTTTTCTATTACTAGATCCGTGCGCGCGCTTTCCCGCGCGCTTATCTTTTTGTTGTGACAATGAAGAATTCGAATTTATTAAACTTCATATACTCATAGATGTTTTATGAATATTGATAATAACTTAAAGAGAATTAAGAGAATGAAGAGAATGAAGAGTGAAGCATCAATGGATAATTTTTAATCTTCGATTAAATTTTTTTTTTTTTTACTTTTTAAAATAATCTGATTAAAATCTGTAATTGTTATGAATTGATTTCCTAGAAAACTGAAAAAATTTCTTGAATTCTTCGGAAAATTTCAGTTTTCCAGATAACCGTAGATCACAGATTTTTCTCGAATTATTTGGGAAACCAAAGAATTCTCATGAATTTTGTAGAGTTCAGAATTTACGTATGAAAATCTGAAAAGCAAGAATTGATCATTTTGGCGTGTGATAAACATGAAAAAATTAAAATTTGGGAAGTGAAGAATAATTTGTGAGTAAAAAAAATTTAGAAATACTATATTTTCTTTTCTCATGATCAACAATTAGGCAATTTAGATATGTTTTTATATAAAGATCAACTTCACACATGAAAAAATGAAAAATATGACGCAGAAAAAATTTTTGGCATTTGAAGAATTTGAAAATACCGGGGTTTTTTTTCAGCGACTATTTCACGTGACTCATTGACCAATCAGAATTGAGGATTAACGGTCAGGCAGTTTCGAGATATTTCGATATAAAACAACTTCACGTTTCTTTCATCTTTAGTAAATAAGATCTTTCGCATCGATTTCCCGCTGATTGCACATTAAAATGGATATTTGTCGAATTAGTCGATCCCCTCAATCTGCAAAAGGACACAATCTGCTGGCCATCGCGAGCGATGAAGACCTTATCGGCGTGACCGACTAATTCTCCGATCGGTTCATCACTGCATTCCCACTTAATCATAACGAGATCGGCCGCGCGTGCTACGCACGCGCCTTCTCATCTCCTCACGCAGTGGCGCTTCGGTTTTAGTCTTACGCTTACGCTTACTCGAGATTTTCGAGATATTTCGAGATCGATTTCCTTTCCCCTTTTTACGATAGGATAGGATCCTCAGAATTAATTAGATTGTCGCAAAACTCTCAAGTTTCTCGAGTGGGAGTAACACTTACTCCAAGGCGTGAGTAATTACTAGGGTAATTGCCTCCATTCTATTATGGTTACCTGAATTTTTTTATCGGTTTTATTAATGCACTCCTGAGTCATCTCCATGAGTAACAGCGTAATATGGAGATTAATTAAGATTACTCCTCCGCGATGGGAAAGAAAAAATGTAATTTCATTATTTTTATACTAGTCATTTGACATTATTATTATTACATAATAATAATCTGACAAAATTTTTAATCTCCAATTCTCAATTTCCGTCATTTATTCTATTCATTCTATCAAAAGACGAGGATAGAAATCCAATTGATGGGTATTGTTCCATTATTCGAATAAATATATCGATTTAAAAACTTTTCGGACATTGAAAAAAAATTTTTTTTATGTTTTTCCCGTCTTTGTTTTTTTGTGTGTTTTCATTTCTTCTCGTTAAAATTAGATCATAAAAGCCCACTTTTTATTGATCTTTAATATAATTCTTCTTCATTCAGTCTTCTAAATTAAATCAATCTAATTGTGAAGACGCAAATGGAAAGAAAATTAAATTAAATCAAATAACATAAAGTAATCTAGGGACGGGCGCGAAGCGTCCGTTCGCTAGTATTTTATAACTCAATATTATTTCCGACGAAAATTGATGGAGTCTATCCATGATGACTTTTTGGAGCGTGCGACAGTCGCCATGGGAAATGCCCTGGTGTTTCGTAAGCAATCAAAACTTTTTGGGAGCTCTCCTAGTGCATTTGACGGGAGAGAATAATTTTCACGATTGGCCCTATGGAAAAAACTTTGATTTTTTTTTCTGGTTTTACACACGAAGGGAAAAGTTCTGAACAGGAAAATTCTCATTAGCTTTATATTCATCCTGAATAGAATGAATTCAGTCAGGGCCAATAATGTACGGTTGAGACTGAAATTTCGAACAATTACGTCTATATTTACGTCTACAATGTTCACCAGTTTCACCTAGTCAGCCTGTGCCCAACCTGTAACACTTTAGAACTCGACTCTGTTGAAAACTTTTTGTTAAAATTCCCATATCTCACCCCAGTCCAAAACACATTGTGGGAAAAGACAAAACACATGCCAATTTTTGTTACTTGTTACTTGACTCAAGTTGTGCACCCAGAGAAATGATTCATTTAAATCAAATAAAGTTTATTTACATCAAATAAAAGTTTTTATTCGAAGTTTTGTTTACATTAAATGAATGTTTTTGTAGTATTCATAAATCTTCATCTCATCCGAATAAATTCTTCATTCATACCCAGGGATGGCCATCAATCTTCCGATTCTTCAATATTAATTCTTCAATTAAAAATAATAAAATAATTGATAATCTAAATTTTCAATTGATGATAAACTAAATATTTAATAATATGGGGCTGTAAATTTTCTATCGAGTAAATAATACTAAATTTCTTATCAGGGATTTTCGATTATCCAATTAATCGTCAATCTTCCTAAGTTACTGATTAATAAATAATTCGGAATTTGAATATTTAAATTGATGATTGCTTGAATAATTAAAATTTAAGAGCCACATTAACGAACTGACTTTAATAATTTAACGGTAATTATAATCTATGGATATGGGTATCTCTGTTTATACCAAATAAACAGTTTTCTTGTATTAAGAAAATTTCTTTATGTGAATAAAATAAATTTATTCTTTGAACTAAATAAATATTCATTTCATGCTAATAATTTATTATCACTTTGAAATGGCAATAAACTCGAAAAATATTGAACGAGGAACATGCAGTAATTATTACAGGTTGTACATACATCACATATGACATTTAGGGGGAGAGGGGGAGGGGAGAATTTCTGTTCTATGGTGAAAGAAAGTCGTATATACTGGAGTGAAAACTGTAATCAAAAATTGGATCAGAATGATTCTAGAGAGTTCAAATCGTCCAGATTTAATGTTTCCTGGATTAGGTACATACGACTTTTTTCCACATAGCCCACGAATATTGTTGAAACACACTTTTGAAATTCTTTCACAAAATCCATGAAAATGTGATTTTCTTGAAATAAGAAAACTATTTATTTAAAATGAATAAATTTTTTATTTAATATAATTAAATCCGTTTCATCGAAACAAGTAAGCGAGTTTATTCATTTGTAGCGAAAATATTCTTGAAATAAGTGAAAAATTTCAAATAAATATTTTTATTTGATTAAAAGAAAACATTTCTCTGGCTGCCATCGCCACTTTTCCTTCTTACTTCTCTGTTATTACGAAATGCGAACCGGTTAATGAGCGTGGACTCGCTTAACTTTAGTTTTCCGATACTTTGTACAATCCCTATTTTTCATTAAGGAATTGCTTAGGAACTTCCATTGTAAAAGATGATTTATTTTGATGCAATAAACTACGATATTTACGGCATATCATACAATCCTCGATGGGAGAACTCCTCGAAATCCGCGATAAACAGCTATTTACCAGGATAATCTGAGCTTCCATCAAACAACACCCCCGTAACTCCCTCCGAAGTACACAAAAGAGAAGAATCCGGAAACTTGAAAACTCGTTTCGTCAGTTCTAACTCAATGATTCGATCGAAAAGTTGCGCCAACAATACCATCGTTCACTCTCGGTAAATAACCAACTTTCGGTTGCCCGTGCGATGAAGTTACGCATCCATCTGGTGTTTTCGAATGAATGGTGACCGGTGAAATTTTCGTTCGGAAAGAACTAAAAAATTAATTTTCCAATGTCTCCGTAAACTTTTAGAATAGATTTTTTTTCGATCAATGAAAGAATACTCATAAGTTAGATTTCTATCCTTGTCTTTTGACAGAATGAATAGAATAAATATATAATAAAACATAAATGGCAATGAATTGCAAAAATCACCAATTGGAGACTGAAAATTGAACTGGAGAAAATTTGTTTTTCTTCAAATATGAACGGGTTTAGAATATTTTGGAATTTCATGATCTAATTGTAACGAGAAGAAATGAATAGAATGGAAAAAAAATAGTCGGAAAGAAATGAAAAAATTAATTTTTCAATGTCTCCGCAAAGTTTTAAAATCGATATATTCTTTCGAATAATGGAAGAATACCAATAAATTCGATTTTTATCCTTGTCGTTTGATAGAAAAACCAGTTTGTATCGTTACTGATCTGTCATCAGCAGCTGACATTTAGTCTCGTTCATTATTATTCTTAAAATCGTTTAAAAGATGAAGTATTATTTCCCGTCGATTGCCACTGATTCCATATTCTTATATGGCAGGGGAAAAGCGATACATTTCATTTACTCGACTCCCTACATCATACATTATCGGCAGTCCAGAAGCCACAAACACGCTGGCAAAAAAAGAAAACGACAGAAACAAAAAACATAAAAAATGAAATGAAGTTCCGTGCGTTCAATAGAACGTTAAATGAGACGTGTGGGTTGAAAAATTTATCCGCACATGTATTCGGATATTCTTGTGAAAATATACGACTAGAGATACGTAGTGAAAAGCGAAAATAGGTTTCATCTACAACTGCTGAGCACAAGTGATACGTTGGGATGAGTGAGATAAAATGTGCTCTCTCAAGGGATTCGAAAATAAAGTTTGGACATTGTGCCAAGATTGAATGATACAAAAATAAATCGGTTGGATTTGACCAGGAGAAACAGACTTTTTTGACTTTAGACTTTTTTTTGCCACTGTCACGGCGGCTTTTACTGTATTAATGGATATGTCTCCGTGGCTTTTTGTTTTGGATGGGAAGGTGTTGTTTATTTTGATGCGGCACAGCTCCATTAAAGTAGAACATGCAGACATTAGAGAGTCTTTCGAGCTTGAACACGTGTCAGATTGAGAATATTATTAGAAGTGAGGCATGAGGATTGGAAGATTAAATAAATAAATAAACAAGCAGGGGTTCGAGCCTATCCGGCGGAGGGCATGTGACCGTTACTGTTTACGTCATTAGCCCCTTTTTTTTATTTTTGCCAATTCCATTGGTAGTAAGCTTCAAAATGGATCCGCAACGTGTCTCTATCTCTGTGACAGGCATACAACCGTATGGGTTAAATTTTTAATTTTGTGACCCGTGTCCTCGATATTGCCCAAGATTTTTCATTAAAAAATGGAAAAACGGCAATAACTCCAAACTTTGTATCAAAGGGTATATATCTTTTGATTGATCCAGACCTCAGAGGCCATCGAGATGAGTATTTTAAGAAAAGAAAAATTGAAATCGCTGCAATCAAAATTAGAAAATCGAAAAATCGGTTACCTACAAGGGTTCCATTCTGGAGCAAAAATTAAATGACGCGATAGCATCTAAATTCAACTAATTTACCATCCTAAAGAGACAAGAATCCCAGATCCGAAAGATACCCCCGAACGTCAGTCAATTTCTCAATGTCAACATCCGGATATTCATTCAAGGCGACAAGACGTTCCCCGAGCGCTGAAAATTCGCATTTTCAGGGCTGCCAGAGTGTCACTGGCATATCTGACGTCCAATCGCAATGAAAGTGGTTATCCGTTTCTAGTCTGAATGAAAAGTTGGAGAAAGAGGAGAGATCAAAGAATAATGGACAGCTTATACTTACGAGGTAAACGGAATCTCGCCATCTTGTATTGGATGATTGGACTCCGGCTGCAATTCAAGGACGTTGTGTGATGCCACTTGCACGATATAAAGTGCCGGTAGATATCAGAATTACGTCGCACACTGCCGTAATAGATAAACTCGGTAACAGAGAACGAGCAATCGATCATTATCTGATTAAAGCTCAATGGATCGTTTTAGGTTATGACGGAAATTGGGGACAATGGCAGGTGCAATTGGCATTATTGTCGTGATGCTATTCCACTGATGATTGGGGTTGTGGAAGGTAGAGCGAGAGAAATAGTCACCGAAATTATTTCAACCGTTTCCATTCATCTTCAAAAAACTAGTCATTTCATACGTACTTTGCTGTTGACAGTTATGGAGGGCTACAACAGGTGTCTGTTTACTGTTGTGGCTTTTCAAGTTTTGAGGTTTCTTTGGTTTAAGATATTTTTGTCGCAATCGTTGAAGAACTGATGGGTTGATAAATAGAGAATAAATGAGTGCTCTGATGAAGAACACTTTGTGTGTTCGAAATGTTGGCAAATAGTGGAAAAATTGTTTTTTTCTCTTACGATTCTTTCCTTTTTTAATTCTAATTATTATTATAATTATTGGCATCACGGCAAAATATCAGTCTCAAAATATCACA
>NW_021680488.1:892170-899682 GCF_001412515.2 Diachasma alloeum
TATGTAAACACTGCTGGGTTTTTCCCTCTCCTTATTGATCATGTTTTGAGGTCACGAATAATTGCGGTGTATCAATAAAGTTTTTCTTCATGTACACTCGTAATTTGTGTTTTTAAAAAATTTGTTTATGATCATTTTGGTTTGTGATATTTTTTGTGTGTGATATTTTGATTTGTGATTTTTTTTTCCGGTGATATTTTGTTTCGCGATATTTTGAGGCATGAATTTTTGCCGGTGATATTTTGATATGTGATATTTTGCCGTGGAGCCTAATTATTATTTATTATTACATTGTTTTACAGGGTGAACCTCCGTATAATAGTGGGGGTTGCCAGAATACATTTTGTAAAGAGAGAAAAGGAAAAAAAATTAAATAGTGAACAATGTGCATAGGGTCATACACCGATATAATAAACTCATGAAACTGAACGTTATATAAAACAAAATCATTTGGTCATTTGGTGTCGCAGGAAGAGATTGTAGGTAATTGGTTATTAATTGACCAGCTGTTACAGTACATTGTTTACTTAGAATATAAAATTCGAGAGACATTCCATTTCATGCGCATAATAAACTTAACTCAACTCATTATCAGCCACAAAGAGTGCAAAAGAGGAGGTGAAATTTCTAAATCGTGGACAAGTTAAATTCTGAAAATGTTATATTTTGCGATAACTCTCCGGAGCCTGGAAACCCATTTCCCCTTTGATCGTGATAAAGTCGAGATGATGAAACTATCGACATTATTTTACCCCGAAAGTTTCTCTTTCAGCCCAGTAAATCGTTCAGGAATTTCGAAAAGTTTCGACATAAAAGTTGGTGAATAGACGTAAAATTTGGAACAAATTACTCGTAAAGCTCATTTCTCACCTGTTGGTTTATAAAATGTGATTTTGAAATTTGTAAAGTGTCTAAATGCCAACAATGATTGACATTCAATGCAATCCTACCACCTTTCTTGCTCCGTCGCCTGCATTCAATTCCGGGGACTCCCCGTCATAAATGAAATTTCGTGAGCACACTTCCACCGACGGTTGAAAAAAAATCTCATGCTATTAGTTCCCCGGTATCTTTTCATAAAGTGTACGCACCATTGTTTCACCCCCCATGGAAATATCGCAGGCATACATCCAGCTTGACAGAAATTCACCGATGAAATTGCTAAATCCAGCTCCTCCTCACCTTAATTCACTTCAGTCACTCGTCGGATTACCCAATATTCTCGGTGGCACAAAGTCCATGTTATGTCTGATATTCTGTGTATGGGGTTTATACATTGAGTACTTGGTTGTCCTCCCTCTATTCTCCAGCCCCCGCATGAAACATCCTCAGGCGACGAATGGAAATAACTACCGTCGATATCGGATTTTGAAATGACTGCGGATTTCAGATTGTGTATCAATTATTATGTAGATTGCACTATTGTTGTTGTTATTATCTTGAATTAGTCAGAGGATCTGAAGTTGCCTAATGCAAATTCCATATCGCTTTATATTATAAAAATCTTAATTGACTTCTGGTGATAAAAATTTGGTTCTCCAAATTAAGACTCCGAAATTAAAGGTCATGAGGGTTAGAAGAAGGATTGTGAGGGTCATAATAAGTGTCACGAGGGTCATGAGGGTCAAAATCAGAGCCACAAGGGTCACAAGGATCAGAATATGGGTCCAAATTTGGATCACAAGGGTCAAATTAAGGGTTGTGTGGGTCAGATTAAGGGTCACAAAATTAAGGGCCCAAATAAGTGTCACAAGCATCATATTAAGGGTCATGGAGGTCAGTAACTAAGGGGCACAAGGGTCAAAATAAGGGTCTCAATATTTCTCTATATTGTAAAAATCCAAATCGACTTTTGGTCGAGCGGAACGAGCAGGAGGCGTAACTCTCTAAAATTATATTGAATATCCGTAGAAAATATCTCAATAGAATAAATTGTATAGAAAAACCGAATTCAACACCCAGAAAAATGGTTCTTTTGAATCAAATAAAAATCTTTAATTGAAATTTTTTACTTATTTCAAGAATATTTTTGGTACAAATGAATAAACTTGTTTTAAGAGAAACGATTTAATTATATTGAACAAACATGTTATTCATATCGAATAAATAGTTTTCTTGTTTTAAGAAAATCACAGTTTCATGTATTTTGCGAAAGAATTTCAAAAGTAGGTTTCAACATATAAACTTTTATTTAATTTGCAAAGAAAAACTTTTTTTGGTACTATTTAAGAATTATTTATTTGATTGAAATAAACTTTATTTGATTAAATCAAATCATTTGTTTAGGTGTGTTGATTTTGTCAATAGAATGTTTTTGTTATAAAATTTGTAGATGAGCTGCAGAAAACTAATAGAAAGTTCAATAGAAATCCCATAGTATTTTCTACCAAATTCAATTTAAAATGCCTCAGGCTATATCTACGTACCTAATTTCATCATTAATGAGTTTATCACTCGTCGAGTAGATGATGAGTTTACAATCTTCCGAGAACAATGTTAATAGCTTTCCCCAAGGTTGAATAAAAAGAAAAATCGTTGAATGATGAAAAGTCTATAAAAACGTTTTGGACGGATGACAAGACAGAAAACATTCTGGACAATTTGAAAGTAATGAAAAGTCAATATTTCTTCATAAGAACAAGTTTTCCCGCGAGACTATATTTTCTCACCCCCTGGAATGTATTTTCAGTGACGTGTTATATATCGACCCGAAAATTGTGGAATGGTGTTTCGTCGGGAAAAATGAGAGGCTCATATTGGAAACTCGAGTCCTCCAGGACAAATCTATGAAAAATGTCAGCGGACTCAAAAAATTGAGGACCAACCCCAGACTCAAATTTTTATTCATCAACGTGACAGATATTACAGTACATTAAAATAAATTGAAGCATGCGTTAAATTTCGGAGAAGTGACGTAGAAACGAATGTAATTTAAAATTTCAGGGTATTATGGGGGAAACTACGATTGTCGCTCGTTAGAAATGTCAGGAATGCATATTCGGAATTCACTAGATGTCCCGAATGTTCACTAATGAGCGTCCATTACTCCACCCCTGCAAATACCGAAAATAGTGTTCAATCATCCAGTTTAAGGTATTTATGGCGTAGTCAGGGGAGGTCGAAAAAAAGTCAAGAAAGTGATGATTTTTTTTTATACATTCTTTGATTTTTTCAAAACCCCTGTGGAAAATTCCAGATAGGCTAGCAGAATAGGTGAAACACAGGAATTTTTCTAAAAAATGCATTTTAACACGAGCTCTTACGGGAATTCGGAAAAAAAAATTAAGAATAGAAAAAAAAGTCACCATTTTTCTGAAATTTCGCTCTTGGGTGGAGCTTTCAGGGAGAAACATAAAAAAAATTATCCAAGTGGCCACGGAGAATTGTTTAGAAGGGACAATTAAAAAACTCATGAAGAATAGGAATTCCGCGTGCGTAACTGGGAATAACGACAACGTCGAGGTCAGAAATCGTGGAGGGGTAAGCGCGGCAAATACGAATGGAGTTGTGATTATACATTTCTTTATGAGAAGGAACGTAACAGCTGAGTGAATCAGTGCTGCCAACTTGTACCTCGGACGGCACGACGTTGTCACTTTATCTATCCATATTAATTATTTTTCAATTATCCAAAAGACAAGCTAAAAAATTAAAAGAAAGCTTGAAATATATGGAAAAAAATAGTAAAGTTATTAAAAAAATATTTTCAACAAAAAAATGGTCGAAATAGATAGAAAATTTGTAACTGAAATATTGTTATTTTTGCCCAGCGATTGCTTTTCTGCGAGAGAACAATAGATTCCCCTCCGTCTCATCACCTGCATCTCCTGCATGGTCACCACGCCATGAATTCCTTAACATTTTCTGCCGGACGTGTTGGTGAAGCATAAAATTATTATCACACCGTTGTGGATCAATTGCAATCCCATGTTCCGAATGGATTTTAATATTCATGAGTGCATCCTCGGTATTAATTTAACATTTTGTACTAAGATTCATCCCGCTGCAACCGTGACAGGTAGAGAGATGGAATTGAATTGCTAATGCTCGAGGTTCGTGGAATCTAACAGGTACTTATTTGGCCAGGATGAACTATTAATACCGAGAGAAGTTTCAATTTTTAATCTGAGTCGACAGTAATACGAATGGCGCGGTAGACTACACAGAAAGAAATATTCAATAAAAATTACGTTTCTTTTCCGTACTTCCGGAGCGAAATCTGGTTGTAGGAAATTTTGCGGAACTGTCACGGAATTTTTTCGGAACGGTCCGTAATTTTTATCCGAATCTCCTGTGAATAATTCCGTCACTCAAATTGTCTCAGTCGATTCCGTAATCGGCGAGTAAATTGTGAGTTCCGTAATTTTTACTGAACATTTCTCTCCGTGTAGTGGTTAAGGCGTCTAGTGATGTTAGGATAGTGGGTTCGAAATCGGCTCGAGATGATTATTTTAAATTAACAAATTAGGGATTTTCACTGAAAGATGTGTTAGGGGTGGGTGATTAGAAGATAATCAATCATAAAAATGACAAAAATGATCGAATGAAAATTATTTTTGTTTTTTTTAATCATTTAAATCAATATACATTAGTCACGGCTGACGACTGGCGAGTCAGGCCCAGTCTTGATGGCCAGGAATGGCCCAGCGTTATCATTTCGGTGCTCAACCAGCCTTGGGCCAGCCTCGGACGCCTGTGTTGGCTCGTGACTAGCCAAGGTTGGGCCGCCCTTGGACCAAGCTTGGGCCATTTGTTAATTCCTGCCTGGGATGTCTGTCATACGAATAGAGAATTGCTACGGATCCACTCGGAAGCTTACTACCAATGAAACTAGTAGAAATAGAAGAAAGAGACTAATGACTTGCTTTTTATTCATTTTTCTCTGCTTTATCGTATTTATCTTGTGTTTGTGTGACTTTATGACTTGATTCCCTTCGGAGATCACCTGGAATAACTTCCTCATTACGATTGTTCTCGAAGGCAAGGGGAATGTATCGTCTAAAGGACCAGCCTTCCTTTCTCCACAAAATGGTATCGTAACGTAAGAATTTCACACGAGCTTGCCTGATAAGCATTCAATGTCGGCGTTACGTGAGAGGAATTCACTCTTTTGGCTTCTCTCCAGATGCTATCGTCCACGTTTTTGGACACTTTGACCCCAGGGGTACAATAGTGAGGGCGTGGGGGAGGGTTAAGATGTGTATCCTATCCAATTCGACACTGTCCGTTAGGTAGTCGAGTTATCTGGCAGTTGTTTCACGCGCCATAACCCTATTTGGTGTTTCGTTTGCACTAATCGAGCGATTCATTCCTCTTAGCGATGATTTTTCGGAGGAATTGGGGGGTGGAAAATGAGTCGAGATAATTTGATTGGGCTTTAGCGTTATGCCTAAAAAATACTTGGAAAATGTGAAAAATGCCCCGAAGAAAAATCTCCGGAAAATTTTTCCCCAGAAAACATGGTTGCCAGAAAAGTTCCTATGTCCCCTGGAAAAAAACATGTAAAATTTTCCTGTAAAGTTTGAAATCAGATACATATTCGTAATATCCATTATTTTGAGTACAAGAATATTTTAAAGCATGAGACCTTTCTCGGGCCACATGAGTTGAGATGTCTGGTAGAATTGAGTAATTGAAGAAAAATTACTTGTCTCAAGAAAATATGTTTTAGATATTAGAATTTTTTTTCTCAGTGTAGACTATTGTCAATCAAAATTAGAAAATCGAAAAATCGGTCAATTACAAGGCTTCCATTTGAAAGCAAAAATAGTATGTGAATATCTTTTCTGATTCGATGTCGATAGAAAATTGAGTTCTTCCTTATTCGATATATCTTGAAAAAGAAATCGACACGGAGAAAAAAGTTGAACAAACTTTTTTGGTATCCACCAGAATAGAAAAAAGATCTTTATATTCTCTCCGAAAATCTTCCGTCATGAAGATAATTCCATATATTCCCTAGGAGCAGAAAAATCCCTTCGTTATCTCTTCCCTTCCACAAGTATCTCCACAAAAGAACTCCCATAAATACTCCAGTCACCCTCCAAATGTGTCAATACTCACTCATAAAAACCTCCGAAATATCGCAAATCGCTAGGTCCACTATTTCTCCCCAAAAAAAGATGTGAAAAATATTATGACAATTCGGTTAACCCTAGTCGGGTCACCTGACGTGAAAATGCGACTTTAGTCACCTTTGCGGGAGAGTGCCGCCGTGTTATTTAGGCTCCAGCGTTGCCGAATCGACTCTACACTTCCCGGGCGCGTTTAGCGAGTTCCCAGCAACGTCGCGCAACAGGCAATTTCATTTAACACGGGAAAAAATTGTTCACCTGTTGGAAATAATTTTTTTTCTCCCAGAATTAAGGATACAATATTGAAAAAAAAATACTAGAATTTTCCAGATACTTCAATTGACGAATTCAATTTTTCTCAAATTTTTCCGGTTAACCAGTCGATGGCAAGGTGAATAAAACGACGTGTTGCGGCAGTTCCCTCGCATGGTGACCAGTCTAGGGTTAAATATTTACTTTTTCTCCGGCAAATCCGATAACCGCTAACGCACCAATGACATGGAAATTCGCGACAGCTCTCGAGCATCGCTAACCGGAAATTTCCCTCTGTACGTTTGTCCACGGATTTCCATGATTTTTCCATTAAACGTAATTTTTTATTTTCTCTTTTTTCATGTACTATTTTTTTATTCGGGGCTCGTGGAGAAGAGGCACTAGCGTGGTGGGTGGAATCGTTGCAGTCAACAGGTGACGCTCACCACCTAAAATTTATGATTTCCACTGGAAAATGGAGAGTTCTCTCTCTTTCCGTTAAAAGCTTCAATTCTTGTTTTAATTCTTTTTTAGAGGTAGTTCTTCTCTTAGAGGGATTTTCGGTGAAGAGCACTCGTGAATCGTGCTCGTATTTCACAGAGCAAATTGGTATTTCAATGGAGAAATACAGAAATGAATTTTGATTTTTATCATTTTTCAATATTTATTTATATTTCTTTTTTAAAGATATTTTTATTATTTTATTATCTTTTAAATCTCCTTAGTTTTTCATTATATACAGAGATAAGTCATTTATTTGGATCAAATAAAGATTTATTAATAGTAGAAAACATTTATTAAGTATAAACATTTTATTCAAATAAATAATTCTTCTGGATGTAAAAATAGCAATGTTGAGATTTCGAGGGTCATTGCCTGCCAAAACACCCAATTACCCAAAAATTTCAGCCCCGTCGACTCCATTATCACGAAATAATCCCCCCATGCATGATGGCTGCATAGCAATCATGATTACCCACAGATTGAAATGAAATGTCGATGGATCGATAAATGGATTAAGGCACCTCGAACACACATAGAGAATAGAAATAGTACCGCGACGTAATTCAGTCGAACGACGACTGAGTGCAATTCATCCGAAATGTACGTTTTCATCAGAGAAATACTGGGTTGAATATTCCACGGGTAAGTCTCAATGAATGAAATTTCCACATGCGGGGGGGGG
>NW_021680488.1:899704-929778 GCF_001412515.2 Diachasma alloeum
TGGTGCCATTGGAGAGCAGTAATGGTACCGATTGTTGCCATGAATAGTCTTTTCTCCCTTTATAGACTCTCAATTACGCGCGGGAGTGAGGAAAATTATTGCGATCTGCGGCGAATGGTTTCGTTGATTGAATGACACGTGGAGAATTCACAAAGTATTTGATAGTAACGATTGGAACAAAATTGCCCAGCATCTGTTATTTTCATCGAGTGAATTATGAATATCGTCTGCGCGAAATTCAGTGCCCCATTCAGTCCCTTTTTTCTACTGTGATGAGGACTTCCACTCTAATGGATGTGATTTTTGTTTTGACTGGCACGCTATTGTTTATTATGATGCGACGCATCTCCATTAAGGACAATCGGGCGAGCTGGGAGGGTTGGAAAAAAGCAGCCATTTTTTACGTATTCTTTAAATGGTGGAAAAGGCGTGTGCAAAGTTTCAGACTGCTGGGGAGCATGGTTAATTTATTATGAATTTTTGAAAAAGTGGTCATTAAACCCGTGATCTTATGGAAATCACCAAAAAAACCGCAAAACCCAAGGACAAAAAGCAGCCAAAGTCATGAAACTTTAGACGCATTTAGAACATGTGATCAATGATTTTTTGAGTGAAAAAGATTGTCGCCTAGGAACATTGTTTATTAATAATAGCGAAAAAAGTACTGAAAAATGGAATTTCTGCACACGCAGCCCAAACGAGCAGCAACGTCCCAGTTAATTGACGGCTTCAGTATTTAACGGTAATTATGATTTATGGAGATGGCTATCCCTGGAAAGACTACTCAGAAACATATCGATAACTCTAGTCCCCATGATTCTTCAGAATCAAACGAAAAACTTCCGGATTACCCTTAGAAGTACCTTCTATCCCCTTCGCCCTCCTGCCGTCGACATGATTTATCGTGTGGCGCATGCCACAATGACTTCTCAACCCCAGAATCACCGATTGGGGGCTTATGCTCTCGAAGTAACTCACAATATCGTCATTCTCTTCACGTAACAAAAATAATGAAAAAACTCTCGGAAACTCCGAGTTTCCCAACTTTTTTTTAGTGCACATCATGCATATTACTCCCCCGTATCCATTACTGTCACTCTTATATAAAAAAATGGACTTTCTTGATGTAAGAAAATGGGTACGAAAATATACTCGAGCCACAGGGGGAAAACAACCGAATCACGGATAGTTTTAGAGTTGAGTCGATGATTCAATTGCGGATAGAAATGGTGAAGTGAATCGTTATCTCGCGAGTGCTTCCCGTGAAGTGATCAATAAATCCTCTGTCCCCTCCAAATGAAAGTTGAGAGGGTCGGGAGGTGCTGGACTGGAAGAGGCAAATTTCACTTTTAAAGGATTAAAATCTGATGGAACCGACGTCGGTGGCCGAGTGGATTAGACGCAAGTCTAGTGTGCGAAAGGTTGTGAGTTCGATTCCCCGTGGAACCGAATTTTTCAACGGAAGGCTCCGGCGAGCGGGAGGTTGCTAATAGAGGAACCGCCTGTACCGGCATGGGTTTTCTGTGGTTTCCCCATGCTACTTCTATNAAAAAAAAAAAAAAAAAAAAAAAAAATCTGATGATAGCTTAAATCCGAGGTAATGATACCCGAAAAATGTGCTCGCGGGCTAATCCCAAGAGCCCTGAAAATCTAATCGCCTATCCATTTTCCGAATGCAAATGGTCTAGACTGTTATGAAATATGAAGAAATGATGTTTTTAGGGTCATGTCTGGGTGCATGTATGTGACAACTTGGGTTTTATCCGCCGTTACTCCGTCTAGTAATGATTAATTTTTAGAAAATTCAACATAAATACGGGGAAATTTGGGAATAAAACCAATGGAATTGGTAGAAATAATAAAGAAATGGACTAATACCACAAAAAGTAGCAAGTAGCTGATTGTTTTATTTTCTGAGCGGGCGGTAAGGTAGAGGGTAAGTGGACTTCCCCCAACTCTCACCAAATAATATTTTTTACTTTGTGTTTCAGGTCGCTAAACTATTCTCCTACACCTGGGAGATGGGTTGGTTCTTGTGTAAATCTGTCCATTATATGCAGAGTGTATCAGCCATCTGTTCAGTCCTCACCCTAACAGCGATGTCCGTTGAAAGGTGAGTTGAGTACAACATTAGCTTTTATCTCTCACCTTCAAAGCAAATGAAAAAAACTGCGAATAAAATCTTTCATTCACGGAGTTGTTCTCGTTGCCACTAATGAACGCAATTTTCGAGCTCTATATGTTCCCCTCCTCTCTGATGTCACCGATTGCCCGAGGACCTAATTAAATCATTGTCCACGGAAACGATCCCTGGGAAGCGTCACAAGTTCACGAATCTCATGGAAATCAGTACACGTCCCAGTCCCAATGTAACTCAATGAACGATTAACAAAGTTCTGGGTTATTTCGTTGCCGGGAATGGGAGTGCAATGTGTCGTATTCATCCCGAAGTTCGGACATTGTTGTAGGAATTACAATTCATTTAACAATTATGCGTATTGAAGGAAATTTAATCTCTCACGTACGGAGTCCATATAACGCGGCTTGTCCCATCGGCCGGGGGACTTACGACGCGTCAACTCCGTTATTCAATGAGCGATAACATGAAAACAGTTAAACGAAAAAAATTGAAATAAAATACATTGGCTGCAGTGAACATTGAAATAAACTCCCTAAGAACTGTTTTTTCCCATAATTTTCTAATTTTTGACACCAATTTCAATGTTTGCGATAATTGGTTGCCGAGATCTTCGAACATGCTAAATTTATTTATAACAAACAAATTATTCAACAAATCGAAATTTAACTTCTGCCATTCGATGGAAGGATCATTAAAATATTTTCAGGAAAAATTTCAAATTTTTTGGGGGAAATTTTGTCAATAAATGAGATAATTTAATATGATTGAATCGGTTCGATGTAAAATCTTCATGTACAACTTTTGTTCATAGATGAAAAATATTATAAATGCATTGAAAAAAAATAGTTCACTGCAGTGACAATTCCATTGACTTTCCAAATGTCAATATGTCTCTCAGAATTCGAGAAAATGATTTTTTACTGTTGACGGAGAGGGTCGATACCATGCATTGACCCCGGTCGATAAGATAAACTTATGGGTCGATGGATTGACGCCGTACGTGAGGGGTTAAACAAATGGAAATAATTTTTGTGAAATGATTTTTTAGTGCCCATTTCGCCGCAGTATTGATTAGCTACAGTAAAAAAAATTGAAATAGTTGAAAATGAAGTTTAAATTACTGAGATTCGATGGAAAATTGGGCGATGCGAGTCACGTGCTGAGAGCTCCCACTACATTTTTTCTATCTCCTCCATTGTTTTCTTTTAATCGTCTAGTCGAAGAAATTCACTGGGCATATTCCGAAGTCTGTCCTCATCTCCATATGCCAGTATTGGTAGAAACCGCGAAGAAAAATCTCTCCTCCCCTATCTTTATTCGACAATTTATATTCATGAGTTTCATCGTCTGTCTTTCATTTTTTTCGTCCTGTGATTTTGATTCATGTTTTATATTCATACGTTACGTTCACAGGGGGAACTAACCCTTTTTTACTCC
Source organism: Diachasma alloeum (assembly GCF_001412515.2). Taxonomy (NCBI): domain Eukaryota; kingdom Metazoa; phylum Arthropoda; class Insecta; order Hymenoptera; family Braconidae; genus Diachasma; species Diachasma alloeum. Next base: position 903,282 of record NW_021680488.1, read on the forward strand.
CGCTCAAATTTAAGTTTTCATTTTTTTTGTGTTCGGGTCGAGGGGCTATTCACAGGCGAATTCGGTGACACCGCGATTAGAAAATGTAATTGATTACCCAGGATTACGGGACTGATTACACTGATTACCATTGTCTATGTGATAACCGTGATTACCAAGAGCACAGAATGTGATTACATGATTACAAATGATTTCGTCGACTACATTCTGTGATTATCAAACATCTGTAATCATTGAAATCACAAAAAATGGCCTCTTATTAAATATGAGTTGATGGAATAATTAATTATTAGAATCGGCAAAGAAATGAGGAAGGAGGGGCGGGGATCAGAACAGAGGAATGCAGTCTCCATCACTCCATCTAAAAATTTGGGCATTTATATCAGCATTTATTTATATCGGCATTTTGCTATCAGCAAAATAAATTCACTGAATATCTACCATTGATGGAGAATGAAACTTATCAGCAGATAATTCAGAGATAATTCAGTCGTTGGTTCTCAAGAATAAGAAGAAATTTTAACTCTATTGAATCAATTTTCTACGGACGAATGCTCTGTGCAAAACGCATTGGCTATGCAAGGTTCTGACCCATAAACATCTGGGATTCCAAGAAAAATTGATCCAGGGATCTCTGAGACTTACCGTTGGTAGAAATAACGCGCTCGAAAATTCAAAAACAAAATTCACGGTCTCACTAGCAGCAACTACGAAAGATTACACTGATTACAAATGATTACAGTAGTAATTTAATCACTGCTANAAAGATTACACTGATTACAAATGATTACAGTAGTAATTAAATCACTGCTAGAAAAGTATATTTCAATGCCTTCTTAATCAAGTTGAAAAATGGTGAGAACAGCATCATTGCTCATCAAGTTACACAATACCGTCATGAGCTTTTTATAAAAATCTCTATCTCTATTAAACTCAGGTACCAGTCTATCATGTTGAATACTTATTCATATTGATTCGTGGTCCCGACTAATTACTGACAGAACCTGGGCTAAATCCTAAATAAACCCTGATTAAAAACCGACGTCGGTGGCCGAGTGGATTAGACGCAAGTCTAGTGTGCGAAAGGTTGTGAGTTCGATTCCCCGTGGAACCGAATTTTTCAACGGAAGGCTCCGGCGAGCGGGAGGTTGCTAATAGAGGAACCGCCTGTACCGGCATGGGTTTTCTGTGGTTTCCCCATGCTACGTCTATGTTCTATAGAANAAAAAAAAAAAAAAAAAAAAAAAAAAAAAAAAAAAAAAAAAAAAAAAAAAAAAAAAAAAAAAAAAAAAAAAAAAAAAAAAAAAAAAAAAAAAAAAAAAAAAAAAAAAAAAAAAAAAAAAAAAAAAAAAAAAAAAAAAAAAAAACCCTGATTAAACCCGGACTGAAAACGAATCCCAGTCTTGAGTGGGCGTGAATGTAGAATTATTTGACAGAACTAAATAATACCGAAAATTTTGATGACATTTCAGTTGATGATGGTACTACGATCTGAAAAAATAGAAGAGAATAGTAAAATGAAAATTGAACACAAAGAGAATTTATTAGCAAGAATTACTAAACTCATTTATAAAAAATACCATTGTCCTTTTGTTTTTTTTTATTGACATCATTGGTTGACAAAGTCCACTGATCCTCCAGCAGACACTCATTAAAACCCAACGACCAAACGTACAAACTATAAATATCAATTTTTCATTCCAGATACTACGCAATTGTACACCCAATGAGGGCACAGTACACCTGCACCATAAGTCAAGCCCGACGGATCGTTCTCATAACGTGGTTTGCCTCCTTTTTCCTCGCCGTTCCCATTTGGTTTGCGCAGGTAAAAATGATCATTATCCCATAATTGATGCTCATTGCACACTATCATCGAGTCCCTCACTCGTTAACAATCAATTGGCCTCACACCTCCACCAGAAAAATGATTTATTGGAATGAAATAAAGTTTATTTAAATAGTAGGAGAGAGTGGGCAAAATTAAAAGTTGAAAGTACGACTGTTTGACGCAACAAGCAAAATAGTATATTTCGTAACGAGTGCAAAAAAGTGTTTTTTGGCGAAGGCGAGTGATATAATCCCACGAGCTAAAAAACATTTTTTCACGAGTTACGAACTAGTATATTACGCAACAAGTGCGTAATGGGTTTTTTGGCTCGTGGGAAGTTGTAAAACGAGCCGAAGGCGAGTTTTACAATCCCACGAGTCAAAAAACACCATTAAGCANACGCGGAGCGTACCGAAAAGTTCACTTTTCGTCACAGCGTGATGAAAAAATTTTTTTGATCAACTATTTTCTCTTTATTAATTTTTGTTTATTAACTTTCTTTATTATTGGGAGAACTGATTAGAATAACAATTTTCTATTCAGTAGAATGGAGATTGGATTTTGTAATTGAAAAGAAAATGAAACATTAAAATCGAAAGTCCAGAGGAAGGTCTAGGGGGAGACCGAGATTGGGAAAAAGGAAAATGTGATACAAATTAAATAAAAAAACTTATTCTAACTTTTCTTCATATTAAATAAATGTTTTTTTACGATTAATAAATCTTCATCTGATAAAAATACACTCTTTATTCATACCAAATAAACAGTTTTCTTATACTATGAAAATTTCTTTATTTGAATGGAATAAATTTTTTCTTTGAACTAAATAAATATTTATTCCATTCAAAAGAACCATTTTTCTGGGTTCTGAGTGATATCTCTTCGATGGATTCATCAATGCCATATCCAACTGAGACATTAGCGCACAGTTGCGAAAATTTCCAACGAAGAATTCATAATCATTTTCCTCGACATTTAGACACACAAAGAAGTCGGCGAACGCTACAAATCCTACTGGTGCGTCCGGGATTCGGATCAAGAAACACTCTGGCGTATTCACGAAGTTTACATGCTCCTCCTCGTGCTCGCCGTGCCACTGGTGGTTATGGCTTTCTGTTACACAGCAATATGCTGGGAGATATGGCGTGTCATGAAGCGACGATATCACATGACATCCAGACACGCGTGAGTACATGACATTTTTTATTATCAATTCTTTGTCATACAATCCGTCTATGACAATCTATACCTCGGGCTCAAGCTCACACTCGTATTACACAATAGCATATTCATTTTTTACACTACATCAAACTTGAATAAAAAAGATCCTCAATTTTCTAAAATGCGTCGCGAAAATTACTGATCCCTTCAATATTTATTAAACCCATTTTGCTCCCTATCCGTATATTTTATTGATTACTAGGGGGCAACGTCCCCTGCTCGCTTCGCTCGCCAACACTCATACGACCCCCATGATCCTTATTCTGACCCTTGTGACCCTCAATTTGACCCTCGTGATTCTCACCTTTAATTTTGGAGTCTTAATTTCGAGCACGTAATTTTGGATTTTTACAATATAAGGAGATAGAGAGGGCCCCATATGACCTCCACGACCCTTGTGACCCTTAATCTGATCCTCGTGATACTCACTCCGACCCTCATCATACTCCTCGTGACCCTTATTTTGACCCTTCATTTCTGACCTTTAATTTTGGAGTCTTAATTTCGAGCACCAAATTTGCATCACTCAAAGTCAATTTGGATTTTTACAATATGAAGAGATAGAGAGAGCCCCACATGACCTCCATGACCTTTATTCTGAGCCTTGTGACCTTTAATCTGACCTTCGTCACTTAATTCTAGCCTTGACCTTCTGACCCTTATTTTGACCCTCCATTTCTGACCCCTAATTTCGCGGACAAATTTTCATCATCGAAAGTCGATTTGGGTTTTCACAATATAGAGAGATATTGAGACCCTTATTTTGACACTTGTGCCCCTTAGTTTCTGACCTCCACGACCCTTATTTGAACGCTTAGTATGATTTTTGTGTTCCTTAAGCGTGCGACCCTTAATCTGACCCTCATGACCCTTATTCTGACCATGACCTTTAATTTTGGTGTCTTAATTTTGAGTACCAAATTTTTGTCACCAGAAGTCGATTTGGATTTTTGTAATATAGAGAGATTTTCTGCTTTTTAAATTTTTTTATATTTCAGCTGAATTATTATTTCTCCAACCGCTTGTATTTTTATATTTGAGATAATTCTGTTAGTCTTTTCTCCTGGAATTGAGGCTAATCCACCAGCTAAACCCAGTCTCAATCATTTCCCCATTTTCGTGGAGATTATATCGTAGGGATTTGGAAAATGGTACTGCTGAAGCAATTAGTCCGTATCTGCTGATAATCCCTCTATGATGAATTCATTAACGTATTTCATCGAGTTTTTGCACTGTGAAGTGCATAAATATTCATATTAAATTTGAATAAATTTGCATTTATGGAATATGAGTCAGTCATTATAACCGAACGTTCCTATCACCCATTTCTGGTGTAATCATTGCTGACATTGACTGAACGGGCTAGAATAGTCGATATTTTTTACCCCGAAATTTCAGGTGCTTTTACAACTCCAAGCACTGATAAAAAAAATTTGACTGTATTTTTCGGAAAGAGTCCTTGAATTAGATTTAAGGTGAGACTATGAGTTTTAAATGACGCGGACTGTTGGTATGACATTTCTCATACATTGAAAATCGATTATGTATGTCTAAAAACGAATACAATTAGTGCTAAAAAACTAATTGTCTATTGTTCGTTTGCCCCACATACGCTTAAAATGTTAAAAATAGTCCAAGGCCTCCAATCTTTCAGCTACAGAGGGATTTTTTTCAAAATTGCTAAAAAATGTGTGCAACAACAATTACGAATTCGTTTTTTTAAATTCGACATAAGTAAAAAATTTCAAATAACGAATTTTATTCGATTAAAAAACTTTTTTCTGGGTAGACGTGTCTGGTGGCTTATTTTCCGTCATGAAAATCAGAATTTAGGTTTCAAAAATTTTACCGTCAAAATAAAAACGTAAATCCGCCCAAAAAACGTCTTACGATTTACTTATCCGTAGTTTACGAAATAAAAATCCTATTTTACGTTTGAAATAATTATCAACGTAAAAGACGACTTCTTAAACGTAATTTACGTCTAATTTTTTCTGTGTGCCATAATCAACAAAAATCGCACGCATGACAAAATTCAATAGAAAACCTAGTAAATTCGCTAAAAAATTCTATTGGAATTCTATAAGAATTCTATGGGATTTCCATGGGATTTCTATTGGAATTCTATTGAAAAATTCCATTTCTTTTTTGCGCAGATTCTATTAGATATTCAATGAGCAAAAAATCAATAGATTTCAAATTTCTATTTGAATTTTCTCTTAGACTTTTTCTATTAGAATTATTGATCATAAATTTTCCAAGTTTTTCCCGCTGAATTTTGTTTTGTTTCGCATTGCAGAATCCAAGTGGAAAAAACTTAGAAAATTGATGACCAAGCATTTTCATAGAAAAAATCTCAAGAGAAAAATTCGAACGGAAATTCGAAATCTATTGATTTTTTCTTACCGAATATCCAATAGAATCAGCGCAAAAAACAAATAGAGTTATCACTAGAATTTCCATGGAAATCCTTTAGAAACCCCACAGAATTCCTATAGAATTCCAATAGAATTTTTTAGCAAATTCGCTAGGTTTTCTATTGAATTTTTTCATATGTGCACCCCCCCCCCCCGTCAATCTCATCATCTCGTGAAATGGAGATGCGACGGGGTAATTTATCCAAAATGTTTGGATATGCAAGTCGCCTGCTCTCCACGTCGTTGTTTTTTCCCCAAGATGTACATGAACCAATGCTTCAAACGAACTGAACTATTTGCTGTCGGATCGTTTGGCGTTTACAGCCTGAGAGAACGAAACAGCAGCCTTCACTCATGACCCGCTCTGCCCCTCCTCTTGGAGTGCGCGCTGTATATAAGGATTTTGGTGCTCATAAATCATATCCCACTGCATATGGAGAAAAATATTTCTCTTCCTTCATATTGTCGTATATTACTGGGGGAAAGAGCGCCAGCTTCATCGGGAAATATGGAGGATTGGGGAAACAGGTTGTGCCATTGGGGTGTCCGGGGAATTTCGACTCAATAATTCAATATAGAGCCCCCATTTCGTCCCATTAGTCATGGAATTACAGAGAAAAAATACCACCCGATAATCGTCCAATTAGCAAAATACGAAGGTGAAAAGGGAATAGGGAACACAAACTGCATTGATTAACGTTATTATATTTATCGATATTAATAAAGTGTTATTAGACGTCATTGCCTGCCACGAGGGGAAATATATTTTTTTAGTTGTCAAAGAACCTGGGGATTTTCGAATAAGTGGAAAATTGATAGCATCGCCTTAAGAGATTTACTTTCTCAATTTTCTGGGCTCAAACATGATGTCTAGCATTTTCCCCTGGAGATCGCGGAATATCTCTCTGAATAGATTTCTTCTGGCGGAAGTTATGCAACAGTGAACTGAAGACGATTGAATATTTCAACTGCGAGTGGCTCACAAGAGCCTGTGAAACATTGAAATTATGAATTCGGGAAATTTATCAGCCCAGGAATTCCTCAACATGAATTTTCTATGGTTTTTCCAATCTATTTTTCTCATGTTTTGAACAAAAACAAGTGGGAAATTGTTCTTGTATTGCATGTAGTATTTAAAAATTGTAGTAAATTTTTTCTAATAAATTCAATATTAGTGATGCCGCGAGACAATTTACGAGACAAAAGTTTGGAGAGATGATCTCGTTCTCAATGACCACGGAAATCATTGCTGTCATCTCAGTCTCGAAATATCGACTCCTCTCGTGATGACTTCGAGTCAATTTATCTCATCTCAGTCTCATGTTTTTCATGTTTTTCGTGTTATTGACTACCTGATAATCTAACAGTAATTATAATTTATGGATATGGCTATCCCTGTTGATGTAAAACAAAAAATCCGAAACTTAAAATTGAACGATTATGAAATTTCCCTTCGGAAGCAAAAGAATCAAACCAACAAAAATAATTGGTAACAAATATGTTTATATTGATTTCTTCCACAGAATATTCTTCACTGAACATTTCTATTGGAAGAAGATCGCAAATAGCGAATTCACTCGGTTTTTCTATGAAGTTTGTTTGCACGTGGACCAGTCATGATATTTGAAATGAATCACGTTTTGAATTACATCATTAATTCAAGTTACACCCACCTGGCGTTTCCCAAAGTGAGCTTGGTTGTCCCAAGTCATTTATTATTCCCCTCTTCATATTATATTGCACATTGTAAAGTTCGTGTAAGTATTCTGGAACGTCAGCCGTAATTCAAGGTCAACAAAAACACCACTGACAAGCATAGATCGACATCAATCATTACTTTTAGTAATATTGTGAGAAGTGGCACCTTATAGTAATTTAGATTTATTTATCGTAATTGAAATTTGAAAATTTATATAATAATTGATAATTTAATTTCTCAATTATTGGGTGATAAAATAATTCGAATTTGAATATTTAAGTTGATGATTGATAAAATAAATCGGAATTTGAAAATTTAAATTGATGGTTATTTTTAAAAATCAAAAAATTGGTGAGTAATGTTAACAATTGACTTATTTCAAATTAAACTGTAATCCAAAATTTCGATTATGCCGATGTCTGCCGACAAGAACCCGTCACGTCATCTCGCAATCCATCGCCATTCGCCAATGCGCATTGCCTAATTGATGAAAATAGAGTTGAATCAGAGCTAAACGCGAATTTTATCGTTCTGTTATTGAGAATCATCGATGCGTTTCCGGGTAATCCATCGGCGAAAACGTGCAGATTGTCGATAAATCACTCAATCCTCGGAGATTTGCGGTGGCCTGGCGTAGTGGTTAAGGCCGTTGCCTCACAACGGATAGGTTCCAGGTTCGATTCCTGGCCGGGTAGAATGGTGAGATCTAACCATTTTTAAAGTCTTGATCAATCGCCATATAGTCTCATCAGACTCGAAGCGATATAAAAATAAGCATAAAAAAAAAAAAAAAATCCTCGGGGATTATATGGATGGAACCGTAATTATTCATTCAATTCTCATTAGGCTCCCGAGTCGAATAATTGGACCTGACAAGTTCCACTTAGGTCTTTCCGTTCAGAACTGGATAGGTCTTGGGAAGCCTCTTCCCAATTGCTTCCGAGACCTTTCTACCTCTGGTTATGTCCCATTTCAGCACTTGTTAGGTGTAAGCAGGACTTTGGCCCTCGTGACCCTTGTGAAATAACCCCACCCTTTTCCCTCACCAAAAAACTTACAGACTTCCGTAGTATCATTCCAACGACAGCACTCGTCTGCATGTGAAGCTGACGCGAGACACAAAAAAAAACAGGAAAAAAAATCACGAGGGGCGACAAAAGCGAGATGAGGTGTCGTATACAAACGTGAGCACGACACTCTCCTCGCTTACCATTTTTTTTGTCATAAAACCTGGGAAAAATGTGAGCGAAAAATTTCGAAATAACGGAAGGAGAGGGAAAAATCTAGGAAAAAGAATTTTTGCATAATTTTATAGATTGAACCCCTCGACGACCAGCAACAATGTCACAAATGGGGAGTGCATACCGATGACAGACAGGCGTCGGAGTGCGGAGCGTTCCCGACGTCTCCGAGGGCGTCGGGCCGACTCGAGAACCGAGATGGAGTCACGTACGATGAAGCAGGTAATTAGCAAATGAGTTTAGAGTTAAAGGAAAAGGAGTCTTTGGGGTAAAAGACACGTTAATTTACCTTGTATGGATTTTTATGCATGTTTATAGGAACTTTTTACCTCACTACATTATTATTCTTATTTAAATCCGAGCAATCGTTGAGGCCTACATGTTTGAAGTGTGAATTTTCTAACAGTTGAAACGAGCAGGGGGTCGAGCCTACCCGACAGAAGTCATGTGACCGTTACTTTTTGCGGCATTAGTTTTTTTCTTTTTTTATTTCTACCAATTCCGTTGGTAGGATAAACAGGCCAATAGGGCCAATAGGCAGGGCTGAAACAAGGCGCCAAAATTAAACTCAATCATAGCTACAATGAGCCAAAATTTCAGATTGTTATCTCCAAATTACCCCGTATTTATGTTGAATTTTCCAAAAATTAATCACTTGTAATACCACAAGAGCTTCAAAATTATCGGGTATTTTCCGATAGGTTCGTTTGTATGCAGGGAACCTTGAGGAAAATGCCCGATTAATTTTGAAGCTCGTGTGGTATTCAGGGGATTATTTTTCCAATCCAAATGTCGAGCAATATAATTGGACCATGAGACGAAACTCACAATTGAGAAACGAAAATTGTATAATTAACTCAACAGCATTCAATGTGTGTGTCAGCACTCAATGTGTAGTTTCTCTCATCACAAAAACTGTTAAATTGATTCCAAATTGTCTTCTTCGTTTTCTCCGTATTGACGGGAATATTCCCCTTTACTTTTTCATCAATGGTTTTTAGGGAATGAACTCCGAATCTACTCATTTCGAATAAAGATCCTCGGATTACCGCAATTGAATGCAATCTGTCAGTTTGACGAGGGGTTAATTCGACTGCATGATGTTTTGTTTTTTATATAGCAACTACCAGAGAAAATTATCAAAAAATTATCAGTTGAAAACCCTGTAGCTTGTACCACGTGATGTCGAATGGACCAATTATATTGCCCGATATTTGGGTTGGAAAAATAATCACCAAAAACCCAAGTAGTCGGATTCATAGGGACAGACATGACCCTGAAAATATCATTTCTTCGCATTTCATAACATTCTAGACCATTTGCAATCAAAACCGAAAAATCGGTCAAAAGTTTGTCATTCGAACGCAACAAGCTGAAATAGTATAGAATTTTAATGACCCCTCAACAATTTTGTTCCCATAATTTTCTAAAAATTACATCATCCTTATTTTTTCACGTCCCTCCAGGTCGTAAAAATGCTCGTTGCTGTGGTGGTGTTATTCGCCATATGCTGGAGTCCAATGCTAATAGATAATGTGTTAACGGCGTATGGAGTCCTCCCACGGCTCAAGTCTGGGGTTATAAAGCACATGAATACTGCATTTCAACTTATGGCGTATTTTAACAGGTAAAAAATCTGGAAAATTTCCGCCGCTCCATTCTACCTTATCTATTCTTATTTGATGTTGGGAAACGTTTGAATAATGAATGAGAATTTAATTTGTTCTTTCAGCTGCATAAATCCAATAATTTACGGATTCATGTCGAAACACTTCAGAGAGAGCTTTTTGGCTGCTGCCTGTGGCGCGTGGTGTTGCCTCAGGCAGAGGGTTTACTTTCCCCCTGTCAAGCGACATACCAGCCTCAGCCAGACGAGAACGACGAGTGTCAGGTAAACACTATTTTCTTCTAATAAAATGAATCATTAATTCCCTCGACTCTCAATTAAAATTTTTGCTCTGTCATTTTTTGGGATAAATTCCTATTTTCCATGAATTTCCGAATTGGAATTTTTCCATAAAAAAATACCAGAAAAACAAACTGAAGGGGGAAGACTGAGGCTGAAGAGGAATTTACCGCTCTATTTTCACTAAATTTCTTTTTCTCTGAGGGAAATATTGCTTCTGAGGAGTTGCAAAGTCAAAGGTAGGATGAAAGGGGACATGATTGTTATTTCGCACTCATCAATGAACCTTCGAAGTCCTTTCGAGTCGATGAATCCACAGGAGTACGCATAATTAAATTCTACTCCAGCTTTGAATTCCGGGGGAACATTTGGATGTAATTGAAGTGAATAAACGCGTCAATTTCATGAGATTAAATAGAAATTGGACGAGAATGAATGAAATTTTGAGGATCAGCCAACATTTTCTCAATTATGAACAATAAAATTTTATTAAGGGGAGACTACTATAAGATTATATGTCTAAAAACGAATACTAAGTGCAAATAAATTAATTGTTTATTGCTCGATTCCGCCGTAGATGTTAGAAAGGTTTAAAATAGGCCAGGGCCTCGGGTTAGGGCTAACATTCATCCCCGAATAACTCCGATCGCACTGACGATAAAATTCTATCATCAACCTAATTAGATATCCAGTGAATGAATTCCATTATTATTCAGAAACGACAGATAGTCAACGTGTGCAATCCAACATATCATACCTCCAGACATCTGTCAGATAGTTATCAAAATACCCTGTCCCGTCATCCCCGAAATGATTATAAATAAAACAATTTAAAACACTCAAGGTAAATCAATTAAATTTCCCCCACGAAAACAAAGCAAGTGCTCTACTTTACATAAATATGAAAAATGGAATGAAAAATGGTCTCGACCCTCTTCTACCGCGCAACAATGACAAATGATCGGATTTTTCATGCATGCACATACCGCAAGTGTTGACGCCCGCGTGATAAATGATATTCCCAAATTTTTCAATTCTTTTAATCATGAAATTAGTCAGGTCATCCCTCTGTTTCAGATGGACCTGATGATGTCGACTTGGCGGAGATTAATTACCGTCAATCCTATACTTTTCCAAAGATAATTTATGTACGTTTCTATGTCTCTAAATGCAAATAATTTGCAGCTATTGCAGTGTTTGTAAATGAATTTTTTTATCCTTCTCTGTTTTTATAAAAAAGTCGTTATCAATTTTGTTGGTGAATTTGTTGATCATGAATGTTACAAGAGAATTAATTTTTTATAAGAATTCTGCAAGGGAATGTGAAGGCTTTGCACAAATATTTTGCTTGAGTTATTGACAATTCCATTTCCTCCTTCGTATATTCGAAGATATAAACATTTGCCAAAGAAAGATTTATAAAATGAATCGAGATAGTTGATTAATTAATTTATGATGATTGGCAATACGCGGTGTAGTGAAGAAATTGTAGAACATGATGAAGCTATTTTTTAATCTAAGGGAATTTAAGGCTGGAGCATTTCACCAAGTTTAGGGGAGAGTGAGGCAATATGGAACCGCCGAACAACGACTATTTGACGCAATCCAAGTAAAAAAAAATTTATCATCTTTTTTTTATTATTGGGAGTACTGATGAGAATAATAATTTTCTATTCGGCAGAAATGAACATGCGGGGCGAAAAAATCAGTGATATTCGAAATCTGTATAGCGTAGCAACTACCTCCAGAGATGAATGACCCTAATCAGTAGAAATTTCATAACTTCCGAAAAAACTCATTAAAAAATATGAAAAAAATTGTATGCCCTACTGATTTTATCTAAATGCAGACTCTGCCATTTCTGACCATGGGCAAAATCCCTGATTAGAGAAAATTCACTCCTATAGCTAACTGGAAATAAAAAATACGGCGCCGTGCCGCGACGCGACTAATCGTGTCATGGAAATATTTCACGCGGTGTAGCCACACTTGTGGCTGCCGGGAAATCAGCGAGTCCACTCTCCGAATGAATTGTGGCAACGGCGCGCTCAGATTTACATTACGGCGGTAACGGCGGTACCCGCAGTTTCACGAGGGTAACGAAGGGTTAATAAACAAAAGTTGATGAAAAAAAAGTAGATAAAAAAATTTTTTTTTGCTTGAATTGCGTCAAACAGTCGTTTTTAGACTGTTTCATTTTGCCCCACGTGTCATTTTACCCCACTGTTTCATTTTGCCCCACTCTCCCCTAAGTGTCGATTTGTATTCGTTGAGGACACGGTATTGGAGAACAAGAGGGAATAAATGCGCGAAAAATGATGCATTTTCTCGTAAAAACGTACAAAATGTTCTATTACTTTAAATTATATTTATTTTTTGTTCTACTTTAACTCATCTTTTTTTCAAATTGAATCCAACAATTCATCAATTTGTTTCACTCTCTATTAAAAAAAATCTTGAGCAGAAAAATTTAATTAGTTTTCAAGTTTAATCAATTTTTAAATTGAAAAAAATTCATTCGCAGATTTTCATATTCCTTTATAAGCATCAAAAACGGAAAAATGTTATTCCTCTGATCTCCGGATCCAAATATACGTACACGGTGTATCCACGGAACATTGCACACAGGCATTTATTTACTAGAACTTCATAAACAGATGGAGAAATCGTAACCAGTGTTTTCATTCGGTTTTAACATTTTTTCCAAGTTCCAAGGCAGCTTACGTCGAACGAAAATTTTCAGGGAAATTGTATATATGTATCACGCGAATATGTGTTTAGATCATATCCTAGATGTAATTTTGAGAGACTAATAAATTTAATTTCAATTACAAAAACCAATCTATTCTCCATTTTTTTGAAAAGACGCTATTTCAGTTGAATTCAATATCATTTTACAAATCATAAATAAATAAATAAATATAAATAAATACATAAATGGATAAATTATGAAGCACAAAATGGAAGTAAAAAATTGACAAATTCATGAAGAAGTAAATAAAAACATCTGAGAGAAAAAAATCCATAAATTCAATATTTACCATTTTCCGCTGAAGACAACTGATGAGAGATGTGCACATTCTCTGGAAATCCAGGTGACATGTTTCGAACAGCGAGAAGACGCGAGAGATGACGAAAGAAAAAAAAAGAAAAAAAGAAAAAAAAAAGAAAGAAAATAAATTCAAAGGAAAACCGTTGGAACTTTTACTGGAATCATCACAGATGGCTGAACATCATGCATGAATGATAACCATCATAAAATACATCGTCAACATCCCGCGTCACTCTTCCTTCCCCCAGTATAAAGTTGATATTAATTCCAATTTTTCTCTTCTGGAGAATTTAAAATGCAATTTTTTCACGGGTTGAGGATCTAGGGTTGAGAGTCTGAATGTAAAATTATTTGACAGAACAAAAAAAACGCGAAAATTTGATGACATTTCAATGGATGATGGTACACTGAGAAAAAATTACTTCTGTCCCGTAAATTTACTTGCCACAAGTAAATGTATATGGCTATTTGCATTTGAAATGTGTGGATTCTCTTGTAGTTGGTAAATTAACTTGACAAAAGTAATTTTTTTTCTCAGTGTAGTACATCAAAAAATAGAAGAAGAGAAGAGCAAAATAAGAATTGAAAAAAAAGAGAACCCATTCGGAAGCAAATTGCTAATTCATTAGCAACAATTACTATACTCATTTATAAAGGAAATGCCATTGTCCACTTGTTTTTGTCTGAAAAGGAAAAAGAGAGAGAAACGTAGAAACGTCGAAAAATCATATGAAGGAGTTCATCCCAGGTGTGAATAAATGACGGAATAAAGATAGGATCAGGCTTGATTCAAGATTGATCAAGGCTGAGCAAGCCTGGATTCTCAAGGCTGAAATAAGCTAGCACGAAGATCGAAAACTGACCAAGTTTCCAAGGCTGAAGGTTCCAGTCTCGAGCGAGGCCTATGAGCCTGGTTTTTTTTCTTTTTTTCCTGGGCTGCTATTAATGAATTTAAACCTCTTTGAGACATTTCATATTATATGATGGATGCTCACATAGATCATATTATATGATAAATGTTGAAGGCATGTTGATTTAAATATTAAATTCATTAAGGTATTAAAATTAAATTCAAGAATCATAATTAAGTTCAAACGGTTTTCCTTTTTTTTTTTACACCCTTGATATGAGGATTGGATCCAGGTCTGCATCCCAAGCCTAAGCTGAGCATTTGGGGTCAAAACTCGAATTCGTAATATGACCAATAAATTTTGGTTTTTGTTTAAAGACCAATGATCAAGCTCATCAATCAAGATTCATGAATCCAACAATTATTTTTCTCACACACACTTCATTTTATGCATGGTTTTGATATTTTTTGCGATAAGCGAATTAGTTAGAAAATTCAATTGGAATTCTCTTGAACTTTCTATCAGTTTTTAGCCGATTCGACTGAAATGACCAATAGAAAATATTCTGTAGGAAAAGTCAATAGAATTTGTTTTTTTTATACAACTTACTCCATTTCCAATAGAATTTCCTCAGCTCCAAGTTTTCAAGTTTCTTTGTTTGATTTTCTTGATGAAAAGAAAAGAAAAATACAATGAAAAAGACGTAGAAAGTTTGAGCCGAGGGAATTCTATGAAGGATATCTTAATAGAATAAATTGTATAGAAAAGGCGAATTCTATTGTCTTTTTCTCTGGAATATTTTCTATTAAACATTTCAATAGAATCAGCCAAAAACGAATAGAAAGTTGAATAGAAATCTAATGAGATTGTTTAGCGAATTCGCAGGGGTTTTCTATTCAAATTGTCTCGTGCGTGGTTTCATGCAGAATTCACTGGACCCTTCTGATATTTTCCGAGGACACATTGAATTTTTGTGCCCCATCAGAAGAACGGCACTCGG
This sequence comes from Diachasma alloeum, assembly GCF_001412515.2. Classification (NCBI taxonomy): domain Eukaryota; kingdom Metazoa; phylum Arthropoda; class Insecta; order Hymenoptera; family Braconidae; genus Diachasma; species Diachasma alloeum. The sequence goes on from NW_021680488.1 coordinate 918,500, forward strand.
CCGAGAGGTGCCCCTTTATCGCCCGGATCATTGAATATTCAAGCGGTATGATGGAGTGGGCTCATTTATGTCGCGATATACGAGACCAAATTTTCTGATTTAACACAGTTGTACAGACGGATAACCGCACCCGAGTGAGCGTTCTCCTTTAAATATTAATTCCACGGGGTTTTTCTTGCGTTCAAGTGAGTTCGCTCACGCTAAAAAAGTATGGTAATGAAGAGGGTAGCATGATGAAGATGTTTGAGGGTAATATATTCGCGCGAGGGGGTGAGTGATTGTGAACATAAAAACATTGAGTCAATCGTGCGTTTAAAATCAATTCTGCACAAGTGGTTAAAATAAATCGTTTTGTTGAGATTTTCTTCAATACCTCAAGCATATTTTTAAAAATAAACGAATGACGACGGATCTCTTCACTTCCCTCGACTTCAAGAATACTCAATTTTAGATATAATTACAGATATAGTCCACTTGTCATCGTCTCAAGAGGTCAGCGATATAATCAGCGGTAATCAATATAATCAATTGAGCTATAATCAATTTATCTCTCAAACCCCACGGATTGGCTGTCAGTGTAATCGGGTGTGAACCTGGAGCCAATCAATGGGTGGTTGATTGCATTGACAAAATGCCCACAAAAAATGAACAGAAGCTCCCGTGCAAAAGCAAAAATCGATGAAATTTCATTTGTCAAATTTTCTCCCAACATCTGCCAGAATAATGAAAAATTAATTAAACGCCACCACCACCCTCTCTCCCTCCGCACAACTATCAACACTTGATTCAATTCCTTTGTTCACAGGAAAATTAATTTCCCCTAACGCTTCAGCCGAATTAAAAATCCCTGAGGACAAAAATCTCAGGAGGAGTGTTCCTGGAAAGGCCCCTGAGTGCAGAACCAAGATGAAATCGACTGGACCAAAAGAAAAATCAGAGACATTATTTTTCCCCTATTATATTGTTCTTTATTTCGTCTCCAAGATACGACGCTCGCATCGCACTCGCCCATCTTTTTTTCTCACATATATATCCTACTTCCAAATTAGTTGAAATACCCTTGGGTACGCGGAAGAAGAGATTATTGTGATATACGACAATTTTCAAGTGTAGTTGAGTGCGTGCTTAGTGGTCCCTCATAGGATGTAGAGGAATAAAAGTGCTTTCAACCCTCTTGCAGTATCAAAAATGGGGATTATGAGGATAAGGAGGGTGTATTTCTCGTATTAGCCATAGAACTTGATGTCAAAGAATAAAGAAAAAATTTTTTTTACATATTTTTTTGTTTCTCTACTAGAAGCATCAAAGCAAGGAGAAAAATCTCAAAATTATAAAAAATAAAATGAAAATCAATTGAACTGAAAAAAAAAAAATTAGGCAATTCATTAAGGTACCGATAAGAAAGGTTCCTCCTTTGCCCACTGAGTGTGCGTTATTATCATCGGTCGGTAATGAAGAGACCGCAAAAATGCTTCTAGCGTCAGTAAGTTAGATATTTCTTTTACTGCTAGTCGGCATTTTTTATATGGCTCTTATTTTTTTAGAAAGGGAGTTTGTACAAGTTGATAACAAAAAAATCGATTTCCATTGAACTCTTTTATCTTTTTATCTGACGTATATGTCCACCTTTAAAATTAGTTGAAATACCTCTGGGGACGCGGAATAAGACATGTGTGTGATAAACGGCCATTTTCAAGAGTGGTTAGTGGTTCCTAATAAGGTGTGGAAAAATAAAAGCACTTTCAATCCTCTTGCAGTATTAAAAATGCGGATTATGAAGATAAGGAGGGTGTATTTCTCAAAAAAATCAATCTAAACCAAAATCAAATCATTTAGTTCGCAAAAGTGCCGGCAAGAAAAATTCCCCCCTTTATCGCCGATCGGTAAGGAAGAGATCGCAAAACTGTCCCGGCGATAGGTAAGTTAGATATTTCCCTTGCCGTCAGCCGGTAATGTGGCATTTTTATTGGGCCTATTTTTTTTTAAAGGCAATTTTTTATACAAATTGATTACAAAAATATCGCTATTATGATTCTGACCATTTGAATTTGATTCATAAATATTGAAATGCAAATGTTGGAAAATGAAATGGTTTGTGTAGACTATGACTTGTCAGGCTTTGACCTCCAAAATTTTCAATTTATATACGAAAAAGAGGATATATTTCTTTTTTTCTCATGACACGAGGATGGAATAATGGAGAAGAGAGAACGGACCAAGGGAGGGGGCCGACATGAGAGGCTTGAGAAAGGAATAGAGTGGAAGGTTAGTCGAAGGGTAGAAAGACTAAGTATTGAAACGAAGATGGAAGCCTTGGCGCATAATAGGAGGTGAGGCCGGCGCCTTCTTCTAACACAGCATCACCACGTGGCATTTGGCCAACTACCGTCTTCTGATCAATATGCTTACGGCTACAGCTGCCCTGTCTCTTTCTTATTCTTCTTACGGTCTTTTCTATCTTGTTCCTCTGTCCACATTCGCTATTTTTTTTAAACGGGTGGATGGGGTGGCAAAAAAACAAAAGAGATTTTTCAATTCTCCTTTTTTTTGGGGGGAGAGAATCTTCTGATGTCGGTGACATCTCTCACGCACTGTTTTATTTGGGGCTGATTCTGCTCGTGCATTCGTGGAAGACACACCCCTTTGCCTTTCGAGGTATGGCAAAAAACGCATTCCTCATTTGACCAATTTTTCGATTTTCTAATTTCAATTGTGAATGGTCTAGAGTGTTATGAAACGTGAAGAAATTATGTTTTTAGGGTCATGGCTGCGGTATGCGACAACTTGGGCTTTTGGTGATTAATTTTTAGAACATTCAGCATAAATACGGTGAAATTTGTAGATAAAAATTTGAAATTTTGGCTCATTGTAGCCATGATTGAACTCAACTTTGATGCGCTGTATCAGACCGATCAGTCCAGTAGTTCCTGAGATATAACGACTTATTTAAATTTTGTTTTTTCCCGATATCTCAAAAACTACTGCACCGATTTGAATTTTTCTTCTTTCAAAATACTCGTCTCGATGACTTTTATCTAGATTAATCAAAATCTATATGCCCTTTAATACTAGTTTACGAAGTTGGGAGATCTGCCGTTTTTCCGTTTTTTTAATGAAAAATCTTACGTAAATGGTTCCGTACATCTACCTGAGCATAAATTTTATTAGATTTATGACTCAAAGAGGTTCAATTCAATTGTAGTAATCAGGTTCAGACCTAATTTGGAAAAATTTAGAATTTTTTTAGAGAAATTGAAATTTTCATTTCGTGGTCCGTTAGGGTCTATTCGGTCCTACCAAATGTTCATTCGTTAATAGTTAACGAATGTATATTTGAGGAACCGTGTTTGACTTGACTTTGGCCATTCAAGTGAACCATTCGTTAACTATTAACGAATATTCATTTGGTCATATTCAACTCTACCATTCGTTAATAGTTAACGAATCTCGTTTGGAATAAATGAATCATTCTATCAGTGCACCCAAAATCTATCCGTGTAGAAATGAAAAAAAGAAAGAGACTAATCACGCAAAAAGTAACGGTCACATGCCTTCTGTCGAATAGGCTCGAACCCCTACTTATTTCTAATGTTTTCACTCCGTACATCAGTGCACTGATAGAAACGGTGGAACGATTCAGTTGCACCAAGCGAGGCTTCTTAACTGTTCCCGCGATTCTTTAATAGTTAACGAATCGTTGTAATAGTTAAAAAGTATCGTTTGGTTCGACTAAACCGTTCTATCAGTGTGCCGATTCAAAGTGCCGACACGGAGAGAAATATTCAAGAAAAATTACGGAACATTTCACGTAATCCGCAAGCGAGAATCGTTTTCAGTGAATTTCTATAGGAATATAAGAGAATAAATCTGAAACGTTCAGTAAATTTTCGGGTCTGTCACCGAAAAAATACGAAAAAGTCACGTAATTTTTCTGGAAGTTGTAAAATGTAACAGAAACTTCAAGACTTATTATGCCTCAGAACATGAAAATTCTTGGATGTTTAAGAATTTTTACGAAAAGTTCCGGAAAAATTACGGAACGTGTTGTTAAAATCTTCCCCTCACGGTGACTCATGGCTAGCCGTGAGGCGTCGGATGGATGAGTAATTTTTACGGAAAGATCGTAGAATTTACATGACGATTGATACTTTTTATTGAATTTTACTTCGCTCCCAAATTACGTTTTGAAACGTAATTTTTTCGTCTTTTTTCTGGTAATTTTTATTGAATATTTCTCTCCGTGGACCATATTGGTGAATTCAGGTCGAGAAGATAGTCAAAGTGAGGTCCAATAATCCAAGCTCCCTCAGATTTTTCAACTTTCCACCCTGAGAAGGAAAAATTCAGATTCACCAGCCGGCGAATCCACGCGATTCCCACGTGGATTCTACCTCTCCACTCACCCTCCCCTGCGCACCACCCCCACCCCCTTCCCTCCCGCGCCGCTTTGCCAGCAAAAAAAAATCCCAGAGTTTCCCAAAAACGCCTGCGCGCACGATTCACGAGTGCATACACCCCTTTAACATTATCTCCACCATGAAAAACTACACTATCGCATTATATGCTTCCCTGCCCCTCCCGAAAAGAGGGATGAAACAAGGACGGCATCCGCCGCTCCTCGCTATCATCCCTCGCTCCATCTCCCTTGTCACCCTCCCTCCTCCCCCCACCACCACCCGCCACCCCCTTCGACGCCCCACCCCCTTCTCCCATGGAAAGAAAAGGGATAGGATGCGTATAAAATGCCAGAGAACAAGAGAAAAACTGAAGCGAAAGAGAGATAAAATTGAAGTGAGAGCGAGCATGTCTAGATAGCCTAGGGGTTTTGCCTACCTATACATGTAGCAGAGGGTTAGGCGGCAGAGGGCTAGAGGGGGTAGAGGGGGTGCGTGAGTGGAGTGGGTGGTTGGAATTGTAGTGTGGTGGATGCCCCCTTCAGTGTCCGGCGCGCCTCCGTCAAGCGTGCTTCGGCAATATTTTCTCCATCCAATAACTAAATATTAAAATAACTAAATGTAAAATTGACATGAATAAAATAACTGAATGACTTGTATATTTTTTTTTCCACTTGCGAATGAAAGAATCACTGGTGAATGATGTGGGGACTGGGTTTTTTTTGTACACGAGAATTGATGGTTAATTATCATTTTTTGCAATGACGATTGATTGTGTTTTTTTACTCCGTGAGAATGGGAAAATCAGTGATGATTGTGTGATGATAAACAAATGTGGGGGGAGTGAAGTATAAAGAGGGAAAACACTTTTTTTTTTGAGAATTTAAATGCCCCTCAGTAGTACCGGCTTTAGGGATATTAGTGGTGGATTGTGGAGTACGAGAAAGTGTCCGAGAAAATTGAGAAGACCTTGAGTAAGAATAAACATTTTGAAAAATCTCCAATAGGAAAAAAAAGTTGAATAGTGAAATTGGCGGGAAATTGTTGAAAAAATAAGGGGATTAAAATAACCACCAGAGGGTAAAATTAATTTGGCGAATGGCCGTAAAGTGGTTAAAATACATAAATAATTGGACAATTAATAACGAGTCCTTGTGCTTCTGGTAATGCGGTGTTTGGGCGATGATGCATTCAATCCGTCGTCGTCCATTACCATCGTTATATTCACCATCCGTGAATTTATTGATATTATTAAAATATTTAAAATTAATAAAATTATTAAAAACAATAAATACACTGACAAAATTGATAAAAATTGTAAAATTAATTTGTTATTGCAGTGGTGTTATTACACAAGGTGACTCGTATTCGATATGCCTGAATTACAATTATCAAAATATATTGTTGATAAACAATGTAAATACAATAAACAATGGTATTACGATTATTTGTATAAACGTAAAACAACAACATACTACAGAAATAATAATTGCTGTTGTGGCCTTAAATTATTACTCATTGTAATATTTACATGGTTAATTGTATTACCAAATAGCGCTATCGGTAGACAAACTGGTGGACATCATCATAGAACATGTCCTGGTTGTCCACATAAGCATGTACATAATATTAATAGTAAAGAGTCTGAACCATCGCCCGATGAATTGCGTCTTGAAGCCATTAAACATCAGATACTGAGTAAATTGGGACTGAGGAGTAGGCCCGATGTTAATAAAACATTGTCACAAGTACCGAGACATCTGGCACTTGAGACACTTTACAGGGCTGAGGCACAACCATCCAGATACATCGAGGATAGACGATTTATGGATGATTATAGTGATTATTATTATGGAAGGGAGGATTACATGTATAGAAATGTACAGGATGAGAGGAGTACTCAGGGTCCAACCAGTACACAAGGATTTAGGGAGAGGGGTAATGAGGTGGAGGTGGATGATTTCTATGCTAGGACGTCGGAGATTATCACGTTTGCTGAGCCTGGTGAGTTCTATCACTTCCTTTTATTATTTTAGTTGAATGATTTTACGGACTAGGATGTAAAATATCCCTAGCGGCTGTAAATTGAATTTTATGAGGACGCTTGTAATGCAATATTTTGCAGCCCGAATAGAGTCACAGAGATGATGATTATCACAAGGATGTGAAAATAAAAATTTTCCGATTTACTTTATGACCTAGAACGTAAAATTTCCCTAGGGGATGTCGAATTCATATTCATATTTAAGCCCCAGTAGGGTTCGTGGGATGACAATTTTTTCTGTTATCTGAAGAAATGGTCATTGTCACGCTGAGTCATGCAGGAAAATATTGATTTAAGGCTTAGGATGTAAAATATCCCTAGCGGCTGTAAATTGAATTTTATGAGGACGCTTGTAATGCAATATTTTGCAGCCCGAATAGAGTCACAGAGATGATGATTATCACAAGGATGTGAAAATAAAAATTTTCCGATTTACTTTATGACCTAGAACGTAAAATTTCCCTAGGGGATGTCGAACATGAATTGAAGCCCCAGTAGGGTTCGTGGGATGACAGTTTTTTCTGTTATCTGAAGAAATGGTCATTGTCACGCTGAGTCATGCAGGAAAATATTGATTTACGGCTTAGGATGTAAAATATCCCTAGCGGCTGTGAATTGAATTTTATGAGGACGCTTGTAATGCAATATTTTGCAGCCCGAATAGAGTCACAGAGATGATGATTATCACAAGGATGTGAAAATGAAAATTTTCCGATTTACTTTATGACCTAGAACGTAAAATTTCCCTAGGGGATGTCGAACATGAATTGAAGCCCCAGTAGGGTTCGTGGGATGACAATTTTTTCTATTATCTGAAGAAATGGTCATTGTCACGCTGAGTCATGCAGGAAAATATTGATTCAAGATCTAGGATGTTAAATATCCCTAGCGGTTGTAAATGGAATTTTATGTAGACGCTTGTAATATAATAGTTTGCGGCCCGAACGGAGTCAGTAAGATGATGATATTGTCACAAGGATCGGAAAGCAAAAATATTCGGATTTACTTTACGGCCTGGAACGTAAAATTTCCCTAGGGGATGTGGAACATGAATTTAAGTCCAAGTAGGATTCATAGGATGACAGGTTTTGCTGTGATCTGAAGAAATAGTCATTGTCACGCTGAGTCATGCAGGAAAATCTTGTTTTAAGACCTAGGATATAAAATATCCCTAGCGGCTGTGAATGTAATTTTATGTGGACACTTGTAATGCAGTATTTTGAGGCCCGAACAGTATCGAAAAAATGATGATTGTCACGGCGATGTGAAAATCAAAATATTCCGATTTTCTTTACGGCCTAGAACGTAAAATTTCCCTAGGGGGTGTCGAACATGAATTTAAGTCCAAGTAGGGTTCGTGAGATGACAATTATTTCTGTCATCTGAAGGAATGTACCGCCGGATTCTGCTTAGGCCCTGGAACATTATTTTACGGCCTAGGATGTAAAATATCTCCAGCGGCAGTAAAATTTAATTTTGCTCCTGTTACAATACCTTAAAGAACGCCAGTAGAAGAGAATATTCCTTGTTTGTTCAATTTGAAGAAAAAAATATCCTCTCTAATTGAACAAACGAAATTTGATCGGATAATTCTAAGGACGTCTTAATGTCCTGACTGTGGAGATGGGTGATGTCGTTGGCGCAAGGCCGGCTGTCCTGCGAGACATTTACGATGGTAATAATAATCTTGCTTAAGGGCGCAAAACCGTTAGGGGGTATTGTGTACAGGGGGAGTGATGCGGAGGGGGATTTGAAATTGCTGTAGTGGGCGCCAACGTTGGGGGCATTTAGCTGGCCTCTTTTATTCACTGCAGACGTCTGACTGGGATATGGACAATTTGATACATGTAGAGGCATCCAGTATTCGTTACAGCTCTTTCCCCATGTCCAAAGGGGAAAAGCACTGTCTTCCGTCTCGAATTACTTGGAATGTTGAACATTCCAGTGACATTCCTGTTTAAAATTAGTGAATTATCTGGATAATTACCTATTTTGAAAAAAAAATTGTATGCCAATTTTTTTAATGGAAATTTTTTACGTAATAAGGGTCAACAACACGTACAAGCGAATTTGCGCGAACATTCAATTGTATTTTTACTGAAATTTCTATGAATTTCTGGACGATTCTATTGAAACATTCAGCAGCTTATCTGCGCTTTTTTTCAATAGAAATGTTCAATGAAAAATTTTCCCCTATTTTCTGCAGAATTTTCTGTAGAAATTTCTTGACTCATATTTTTCAAGGTTTTTCGTTCCATTTTTTCAAACAAAAAGGAAATAAAAATCGAATGAAAAGAACTTGGAAAATTCATGTCGAGGAATTCCTTTGAGAAATGTCTCAACAGAAATGTCTCCTCACGTATGAAAAAATTCAATCGAAAATCTAGTGAAGTCTAGAAAATTCTGTTGGGATTCCATAGGAATTATATGGGGTTTCTACAGGATCGGATCTATTGAAATTCTATTGAAAGTTTTATTTATTTTTTCGCTGATTCTATTGGATAGTCGATAAGAAAAGTCAGTAAACTTCGAATTTCTTTTTGAATTTTTCTCTTCAGATTTTTTCTAAAGGAATTCTTGGGCCCAAATTTTCCAATTTTTTTCCATTTGGATTCTTTAATGCAAAACAACACAAAATGCAGCGGAAAAAAATGTAGAAAATTAGTGTCCAATAATTCTAATAGAAAAAATTTCAAGAGAAAAATTCGAACCGAAATTCAAAATATATTGATTTTTTCCTACCAAATATGCAATAGACTCAGCGCAAAAAACAAGTAGAATTTTTCAATAGAATTCCAATAGAAATTCTATACACCGTTGAAAATTTTTGTCTGAATTTTCCGTCTCAAATTCCAGAAATTTTTACCGTGTCCCAATTCCACTGAAATTTCAGAAAATCTTGTCATTGAAAATTAAGAATTTTGTGGAAAAATCAAAGAGAATTGTAAATGTTAGTTTCATTTTCTCTGAAAATGAATAGAAAACCAGAAAATTCTAGTAAATATATTCTTGAATTTTCAGGACAGTGAGACACTAAATGCGATTTAGGGGGTAAAAAATCATGAAAATTCATATTTCACTGAAAATTCAATGCAAATTGACACTGAATATTCATATTAGATAGTATATTCAAATAAATTAAGGAATTCTTCACTATAATTGTTGATCTTTATGGCCCTTAAAATTCTGGAATTTTATTGAATTTTCAGCGGAACCTGAAATTCCATGATTTCTTTCACCTAAATCCCATTCAATGTCGCTGACCTGAAAATTGGTAGTCAACTGTCCATGAAAGATCTTTTTTTTTCGAACAGTGTAGAAACCCCATAGAACTCCTATAGAATTCCAATGGAATTGTCTAGCGAATTCGTAAGATTTTCTCTTGAAATTTTTCATGCATGATATTAGACATTCTGAAACCCTTCAATCATATGAAAGCCTTCACCAATATAAACAGTCCGGAATATTCGAACCCGCGAATGACAAAAATCTTGGACTAAGGAAACAGGAACAAGGACATCTACCAATATCTATCTGTAGGAAATATTGAAAAAGGATGCAATGGTATAGAATAGGTGAAAGCTTGGTAGAAGTACGGAAAAAAGGAGTAGGACGGAAGCCGGATGGCAATGCGCCGGAACGACGTGGTCGGCGGCGATTCGAAAATCGTAGCAGCGTTGGTCGGCCGTTATAACTCGTTCGGTTTCCGCAAATAAATATAGCGATGAAGTCCGGGCAACGGGGCCAGAACCACATACAGATATAGCTGGCTGTACAGAAAGCCAAATCGTGAAATCAAAGGGAAGAAATAAAAATTGATCAAAATTTAGGGGGAATTATACGGATGTTGAGATTTTTTCAAACTAATTTTATCATTTTTTTCGCTCTGAATGGAGAAAATTAAGGGGAGACTACTATGAGATTTAAAAGTCGCCAGCTATTGGAATGAGGTTTTCCATACATTGAAGATCGATTATATATGTCTCAAAACGAATAATTAGTGTAAAAAAATTAATTGTTTATTGTTCGTTTGCCCCGCAGATGTTTAAAATGTTAAAAATACTCCAGGGCCTCCGATTTGTGGGCTATAGAGGTTTCCTTTTTTTCAAAATTTTTGAAAAAATATGTACAATAACAATTACGAATTCATTTTTTGAAATTAAACTCGTGCACAGTTAATTACCTTATTTCTTTAATAAAGAATTGCATCATTCATGTAACAGAGCCCGAAAAATGTTTCTGAAAGAATTGAGAATATGTTTAAAATATTCTAAGGATAATTCAGCAGCGAAGCGGTAAACCGGGTTAAGTCGATTTTGAGTTTTGCTCAGTTTTTGATGAATATCTCGGAACCTAAGAAAAATAGCAAAATTTTTATCACGCCCTTTTTTATAACCCTTAATTGGCTCTACAAAAAAGGTTATGCCAATAATTTTTCTATCTCTTTTAGATTATGAGATATTCGTCAAAAACTGGCCATTAGTCAAAATCGACTTAAGGCAGTTTACCGCTTCACTACTAAATTTTTCTGCCTATTTTATATGAATGGCACGAATTTTCACGTCAAACAAAACAAAATTAGCTGGGTAGGAGACGAATTTCAAAAAAAGGTTTTCAATTAAAGGCCCGAGTTGTAGACCCGAGTTTGTAGCAGCGATGTCAGACAAGATATGAATGTTTTTTTGGGCTCAAATGAAAGAGCGGGTCGAGAAATGACGTCCTGGAGCCTCTCAACTTGACAAGTGTCTCTGCAAATGATATCTGTTTTCAATCGAAAAGCAGAGTTGTGACAACATTGTCTAGGAGGACAATGGGGTCTAGGAGTATGTATAGAACATTGG
>NW_021680488.1:931865-960470 GCF_001412515.2 Diachasma alloeum
TTTTTTTGGGCTCAAACGAAAGAGCTGGTCGATAAATGACGTGCTAGAGCCTCTGAACATGACAAACGAACGCCCACATGACATTTTTAATACTCTCACACCATGAATTTAAAGTGAATACTGCACAAAGAATGAATGTCATCCAGAATTTATTTCTCGTCAATAACTTATGATTATAAATTTCCTGTCACCGACTGATAGAACTCAATAGTTAATTAGTTAATTCAATACTCCGGCCCGAAGAGACTCTGAAAAAAATCACGTATTTAAATGTGACGAACATTCTCTTACGAGGATCGGAGGAAGACTGATTTATCGGAGTATTTTCTAAACGTCAGTTGACTAAAACAAGAAGAAACAAGAATATTTTTGCAGCTGTCCCCTCCGAATTTTCTTGGAATTGAAAATTCGCAGAAATAATCCAAATAAATATCTCTCATACTTGGAGTATTAGTGTTTTGTGTGTTTTTGTTTTCCTTTCTATGTACCAATACATGAGTAGAGGTCGTTTTATCTGAGAAAAATGACGGATTGATGAGCATTCAGAGGACGTCGAGCGTCCCACCCATCTTCGCGCGTCGCGCGTCCTCCCGCGCCCACCTGGTGGACCATATTTCAGCAACGGATTGATGGATTTTGATTTAAAAAAATGATAATTATTTATTACACAAAAAGGAACAACTTTTGTCATGAACATTTTCTTCTATTTGCCAATGTTTCCCATATAAAAAAAATCATCAAAAAAACCACTTAATTTGCTTATAACTATTAATTGCACGCACTTACATAAAATATACCACCGGATTCGGATTTCTCATACCCGAAAACATGAGAAAACACTTCAAAACCTTACCGCACTAGAAGTGCACACGGGAAGGGGGTATTGCGTGTGGACTAAAAGTAATTTGGTAGATAGAAATTAATAATTGTAGGAGAATACACAATTCTAAGATTTGATGTAGACAAAGGGGTTCCGTCTCCCCTTAAGTGTATGTTCTTTTTAGAATAGGATATCCCACGACTTTTAAAACTCATAGTAGCCTCCTCCAAACGGAATGAGTGAAATGTCAAAATCCTTACGTGTATTCTAACACTTCTAACGTTTGCATTTGTGAATCTATCGTCTCACTTTTGAGGTTAGATCTCGCATTTGCAGATTAGGACTCCAAGAAAACATGATAAATAACGGTATAACCCTAACATCCCACGTGTCTGATGAAAAAAAGAAAACAACTGCAGGTAGAGACCCACAAAATGAAACGAAGTGTTTCACGTAAAGAGGGTAGAGTTGTTAACAAACAACAAAAACAAGAGCAAATTATTCAGTACTTAATCATCAAGGAGGTTAGGACTGATATTAAAATTTCAAAAGCATTTGTTTTCGAATGCCGAGTTAACGTGATGCGTAAAAAGTATGACCATCGAGTGTCCGCCACGTGGCCCACCCACCTCGGCCAAGTAACTCTTCGAACAGTGGCACAACGTCCGGTTTATCGTTCGCCTTTTGTTCGATCTATAGTTCAACTAACTCTATGTTTAAAGGTAAAAGTACAAGAGCCTGAATGGTGATTGCGTAGAGGTATCCCTGTAAGAATTACCGTTGGGCGGAGAGGGGATGAGGAATTTCCAAATGGCGGATGGTAATTTATTTAATTTATAATTGCAAATAAAATGCTGTCGACGAACCGTGCATCCAGAAAAATGTTTTTTTGAAACAAATAAAAATGGTTATTTGATTTTTTTTACTTGTTTCATGAAATAGTATATTTAGTAACGAGTGCAAAATAGTTATTTTCATCACAAGGTCCACAAAGTATTTTCTGACGAATGTGGCTTTATAACCCGAGCCGAAGGCGAGGATTATAATCACATTCGCCAGATAATGCTTTTATCGCCGTGTGATATACGCTATTTTCTGTCGTTGGGTCCGAAAACCGCGATCTAACCGAGCAAAGCGAAAAAAAAAATCGCATTTTCATGTATTTTACGTATTTTCACGTCTCTCAAAGCGATAATACATTATTCGTACCAAATAAATATTTAGTTCGAAAAAAACATTTATTTGATTCAAATAAAGATTTATTAATAGGGGAGGATGGGGCAAAACGGCCCCCCTTCAATCGTCAATATTTTCCGATTCAATAATCCGATTGGGATGAGTTAGAGCTCGTTTTGAAGAATGAAAAATTATCTTCAAAATGAAGTTGAAACTGGGAATTTTCACAATGTCATTCACAAGTTATTGACAATTGAAGGGGGACCGTTTTGCCCCACCCTCCCCTACTAAGACAACATTTATTTGCTATCAACGAAATTTCGAACAAACATTTTTATTTAATTTTTAAAAAAACTTATTTGGTACATTTACAATAAACTTATTTATTTGATTTAAATAAACTTCAGTTCAAGTTGATTTTGATATTGATTCTGATTCGATAGTTCTCTCTATAATTTCAGTTACTTTTCGGAGCTATTGAACCAATCACTGCATGAGTTTCGTTGAGAGTTCCCTCGTATCAACAACCAAAATGGATATTTTTAAAGTTGCATCGTTGCATGAATTACAGCCCCCCCCCCTCTCCTATATGCATTTTCTCGGTGGTGTGTACTTAGCATAACAATCGAGGGAAACATCTGTTGATCTTCGATGGGAAAATAACTTTCCCGGGTTCATGCACGTCAATTTTCGCACGGTCATGATGGAAATCGATGGCTACAGTCTGAGTTATTGATAGAAGTCGTTTGCCGAATGCAAAATTACTCAAAAAGTCTCTAGAAAATATTGTCGAGTATTTCATAAATAAATTGTCGTTAATTCGGGGGCAACATTAATCGGTGAAATGTTGAGACCCGAGTGGAAGGAAATATTTTTACATTTTCGAATCAACTTTTCATCATTTCCCATTCGGAAAACTAAACCAAAGGAAAAACAAGACAAGTCATAGAACCGGAAGTCTTGGTCATGTCTACTAGTCCTATAAAACTTTACGTAATTCCACGTGTCCACTTTCCTCGCGTCGTCAATATCTTTTAATATTTATGAGCGGATAAGGGAAAAATTTCCCAGAAAAACTGAACAAATCTGCAACATTTCTGTTTTTTCGTCACTTTTTTCCTTCAGTTTCCCTCGCAATTTATCCTTTTACAGCAAAAAATTTTTTTTTCTCTAAAAATTTTGATTTCAACGGAAAGAAAAAAGCTATTTCCACATTTCTTGCTTCTCGTTTAAATAAGAATGGAGATAATTTTTTCCTCTAATTTCTGTGAAAAATTACTTTCATTCTGGTAAAATTATGTTCCCATCAATTTTGGAAATTGATATATAAAAGAAAAAAAAATATCGAAGTCAGGAATTTCGAGGAAAAACGTAAAGAAGTCTCTTCCACCCATTTTACTCAGACGAAGCCAGAAGTTTTCCTCAACCTTTTCCCTCTCCCTGCCCTCCTCTCTCAGTCGCACCAGCGGCTCTCCGGCCATCGCCGCACAATCCCCTCGCAACCACTCTAACGCATGATGGCTGTAGAAAAATTTTCTGGAACTCTACCAAAAATAATAAATTCACCGTTATTTCTTCACTTGTATATTATGTACATCTGCATGTACACGATTTTTCGTTGCATTGAGAGAGATTTACCGTGGATATATATTTTTTCCACGTATGAAGAAATTTCATTAAAAACCCTATCGAATTCGATGGGAAATTCTATTGGATTCTATTGGATTTTTATTTTTATAAAAAATATCGGATGGTAAGTATTTTATAGAAATATCGGTAGAATTTCATCTTTCTAGGCCACATGGAGAGTAATATTCAATAAAAATTACGTATCTTTTCCGTAATTCCGGAGCGAAATGTGGTTGTAGAAAATTTTACGGAACTGTCACGGAATTTTTCCGGAGCGTTCCGTAATTTAAAAAAAAACGGAAAAACGGCAGATCTCCAAACTTTGTGAAATGGTATTACAGGGCACATATATTTTGATTAATCTGGATAGAAGTCATCGAGAAGAGTATTTTGAAAGAAGAAAAATTGAAATCGATGCAGGAGTTTTTGAGATATTGAGAAAAACCAAAATTTGAATAAGTCGTTATATCTCAGGAACTACTGGACTGATCGGGCTGATACAGCGCGCTGTAAAAAATTTCGGATTTTTTCAAAGAAATTTTGTGGCCCGTGTCCTCCATATTGACCAAGATTTTTCATGAAAAAACGGAACAACGGCTATGTCTCCAAAATTTGTATCAAAGGGTATATATATTTTGATTGATCTCGATAGAGGCCAGCGAGATGAGTATTTTGAAATTTAAAAAATTGAAATCGGTGCAGTAATTTTTGAGATATTGAGGAAAAACGGAATTTAAATAAGTTGTTATATCTCAGGAACTACAGGACCGATCGGGCTGAAACAGCGCGCCAACGTTGAGCTCCATCATAGCTACACGGAGAGAATTTTTTTTAGAAAAATTCTAGTGCTAGCACGGGAAAAGAGGCGCAAAGTGACGGCCAGGAAAAAATTCCAATGCCGGCACTAGAAATTTTGTTGGGGAAAACGTGAATTTTTCCCTGTATTTCTGTGAAAATTTCACAGAAATCCCCAGACATTTTACCAGAAACACCAGGAAATTTTGCCTTAACAGCACTAGAATTTTTCACAGCCGGTGGATTGTAATTTTCTCCAGTACTCGTACTAGAATTTTTCTAGAAAATTTCTCTCCGTGTACAATAAGCCAAAATTGCAAATTTTTATCTACAAATGTCACCGTATTTATGTTGAATTTTATAGAAATTAATCACCAAAAACCCAATGAGATGACCCTAAAGACATCATTTCTTCGCATGTCAAAACATTCCACACCTTTTGCAATTAAAATTAGAAGACGAAAAAATCGGCCAAATGCAAGGCTTCCATCCGGAAGCAAAAACTGTGTGAGCAAAAATCATCAACTTTACTGTGTGCAAGAATTTTGAAAAAATTTCAAGTGCATAATTTTCTTGAAATAGTGAGATGACTCCCAGTTTTATACTCCCCCGTTTAAAAGTCAAAAGTTTTTCACAACTTTTAACACGTCCCTCAATCCTTTGTTTTTCCGATTTCCATCAATGCAGTTTGAATATAAAGTTGAGCAATGGTATTTACAAGTTTGTATAGGTCTTCATCCTCGCGTTGTAATAGTACACAGTGTATCTGGTCGTGTCACTATCGATTCCAACACAGAATTATAAGCGTATCGAGAGGTACATACACCCGACACGCTTTCATGTCTCGTGCTTCAGTGTTGTCCCTTTTTTTTGCCCCATCCCTTTATTTTCTTCTCACTTCGTCATACCAGCGGTTTCTTGCTCAATTTCATTCACTTGAGGAGGACTTCACTTCGACGCTTCAAAATAATTTTTTTCGTCAATTCAGTAGCGAAGCGGTAAACCGGGTTAAGTCGGTTTTGACTATTGGCCAGTTTTTTATGAATATCTCGGAACCTAAAAGAGATGGAGAAATTTTTGTCATGACCTTTTTTGTAGAGCCAAATGAGGGCTATAAAAGAGTTATAAAAAAATTTGCTATCTCTCTTAGATTCCGAGATATTAATCAAAAACTGGCCAAAAGTCGAAGTCGACTTAACCCGGTTTACCGCTTCGCTACTAAATTCTTCCATCGATGATTTTTCTCTTGAAAAACAAAATGCATTAGTATTCTCAATTGATGCGTTCTTCCTCAATCCAACCACCTATTTTTTCAAAGTTTCCAAAAAATGGTTAAAAAATCAGTAGTTCAACACTCATCGAAAATACTTTGAATTTTTTCAGATTTTTTTAAGCATCCGTGATGGAAATAAATGAATCTGAACAAATTTCGTAAAAGGATAGATATGGGGAGAATTTGACCTCCGAGAAAAATAGTTTGGAACTAAAAATATAGGGTTTTGCTTGAATTTTTCAAATAATTTTTTTATTATAGGAAAAAAGGGTATAGGGAGTTTAAGGATGTATTAGACGGAGAGAAATATTCAATAAAAATTACGTATCTTTTCCGTAATTCCGGAGCGAAATGTGGTTGTAGGAAATTTTTTCGGAACTGTCACGGAATTTTTCCGGAGCGTTCCATAATTTTTATCTGAATCTCTTGTGAAAAATTAAGATACCGTCACTTAAATTTTCGGAGTCGATTCCGTAATCGGTGAGTGAAGTGAGAGTTTCGTCATTTTTACTGAACATTTCTCTCCGTGTACACCCTTTTCGCCAAAATTCAAGTTTTTTGAATTTTTCTGGCAAATTATTGGTCGGATTGACATGAAAAAATATATGAAACTCCCTGAATTTCCTCGAAATTTCTAGAAACTCCTTGAATTTTTGCGAAATTTCAAGAAACTTCTCGAATTACCTCGAAATGTCTAGAATTTTCTAGAATTCCGATAGATGGCGCTGCACATAAGGATCGTTTCCCAAAATGGCCCCCCATACTGGAACCATAGACGTATCCACGTCAAAAATTACGTATCATTTCCGTAATTCCGGAGCGAAATATGGTTGTAGGAAATTTTACGGAAGTGTCACAGAATTTTTCCAGAGCGTTCCGTAATTGTTGTCTGAATGTCCACTGGTTTTTTTTCAGATTTTTTGGAGACCTTGAAAGAAAAACGTTGTTGGATTGAGGAAGAATGCCTTATTTGACAAAAAAATTATCCTCGACATAGAATCATCTCATCTTCCTTTACAACTTCATTAGACTTCCCGAAGTTACGAACTTCATAAACGTCTTCTTTAAAAAATCTATAAAAAGCTGGAGAAGATGTCTTGATGCTCGAGCTCCTGAGCATGTGTTTGATCAGGAAAAAGTTGTCATTGTCAATTAGATATGGGTGAAAAAAATTTTACGAACTTCAGAACTTCGTAAACAGCTTTGAGAAACCAGCAGAAGTACAAACCGTAAAGGAAGTGGGAATGTCCTCCCACCCCTCTCCACCTCGATATCCCATAGGAAGAAAAGAATTACCTCCTCGTTCCGAATATTTCGATCTTGCGACGAAGATCTTCGTTGAGAAAAAAAAAGATCGAAAATATGAAGAAAATCGCAAGTACAAAATCTAAAGGGAGGTAGAATTTTATGGGTTGAATCGGAAATGTCTAGAAAATTCAAAAAATGACCCACATATTCAGTATGTACATCTTCAAATGGATTCACGTATGTATAAAACAGTAGTGAAGGAGTAATGCGTGAGAGGATGAAGGGAAGGATGCATTCCTTCACGGTGTTATGAAGTTTATTGCATTGTTGACCCGCGCATGCAAGCTTACAGACGTAAATTCTGTATCACTGATTTCTACAGATTCTTGGGAATACCGAAAGACATATTTTAACGGCTGCTCGACGCGAAGGGCTCCAACAAACGTCACAAATGTCTTTTGGCTTCCGAATGAAAGCTCTGTATTTGACAGATTTTTCCATTTTCTAATTTGGATTGCAGATGGTCAAGAATGTTATGAAACGTGAAGAAATATTTGTGGTGAATGTTTTTTCCAATCGGATTCCGACCAATCAGAGCGCATTATTTGAGGCTACACGGAGAGAAATTTTTGATAAAAATTATCCTACCGTTCTATAAAAGTGTATTATGAGTCATCGTTTCCTCATTTCTATCCCGAAATTTAGTAAAAACTAATATATCAGTAGCGAAGCGGTAAAACGATTTAAGTCGACTTAGCTCTCAGCTTCGTTTTTGAGGAATATCTCCGAATATGAGAACGATAGCGAAATTTTCGTAATTAACTTTTTCGTAGCGCTCAATTCGATCTACACAAAAGGTTTTAACAAAAAATGTTCTATCTCTCTTAGATTCCGAGATACTCATTGAAAACTGACCAGTAGTCAAAATCGACTTAAACCGTTTTACCGCTTCGCTACTGATATGATGATCAAATTTTATTCTACGTTAGAGAAATTTTATCCTGATAAAAATAAAAATTACCGCGCCGGTAGAGTAAAAATTACTGTACCGGTAGGGTAAAATTTACCAACCGTTCTAGAATTTTCGTTGTTATCTACATAAAAATTATTGGACTGGAAGGGTAAAATTTATTATGCGTCAGGATAAAATTTCTCTAACGTAGAATAAAATTTGCTCATCATATATTAATTTTTACTAAATTTTGGGACAGAAATGAGGAAACGATGACTCATGATACACTTTTATAGAACGGTAGGGTATTTTTTATCAAAAATTTCCCTCCGTGTACCCGACAGTTTTATTTCGGATATTTCCTCCTAGCTTTTGAGTATTTCGCAGTAATTCTTCATTTTTTTACCAGAATATTTTACAGTAGCTCTTCATTTTTTCGGCTCATTTCAGATAGAATCTTATATTTGACAGTCTGTGGAAATCGGGTTATTCTATTGACATAATTTGTTCAAATCTTCCCCAATTTACCTCCTGATGTTGTCCACTGCACTCTGCTTGGCCAAAATCCGATTGGGAAAAATAATCCGACAAATACCCCTCGAGATTCAAAATTAATCGGGTATTTCCCTCAAACTCCCCTGCAAACACCCCATCGTGCCAAGTTTTGTTGAAAAATCCTTCGCACAAGGGCTCGGGATTTTTTAACCTGCAAAACTTGACACCCTCATTTGTCTGCAACGAAGCTATTGGGGAATACCCGATAATTTTGAAGCTCTTGGGGTATTACTACTGAAAAATCTTGGTCAATGTGGTGGACACGGACCAGAAAAATGAAAATTTCTTTGAAAAAATTCGAAATTTTTCTGAATTATGTTGGAACCGGATTACTCTAATTGAATTGAACCTCTTTGAGACATAAATCTAATAAAATTTATGCTCAGATAGATGTACGGGACCACCCACCGGCACTTCCTTTCTGAAGCAATTTAATTTTATAAATCCAAATAAATAAGTTTTTTTTTCTCAACTATACGTGTGGCGAGGGACTTTTTCAAAGTATCTGGCCTCACTAGCATTTAGCATTACTCAGGGTTCGCGACGGGGACACAGCTGGTATGAACCCCACAACGGACAACTGTCCAATTTAAATTCATAATTTGTGGCCTCGGTCGTCCAAACTGACCTAAATTTTGTGCGCACGATAACTTGATAAAAAATGGAGATAGCAAGTTGAAATTTAATATGATCCTAGTTCTTATCATATTAAAGGTTGGTCTTTTGAATGAGTGCAATTGGCCAAGCAGTTGCTGAGGTATGCAACCTGATGTGTAAATATATTTTCTTAAATATCTCACAAAATACTCAACGGATTTGATGTTCTCTTCCTTCAAATACTTGTCACTACGGCTTCTATCTAGATCAATCAAAATATTTATATCCATTCGTACAAAATTTTCGAGATATTTCTATTATTTCGTTTTTAAATTTTTTATTTTATTACGGTTAAATATTCTAGCCATCAATTAGATAACATCACTCTTGAAATTTGTTGAGTACTTAAATATCATCAATTCAAATATTCAAAATTTTCAACTATTTTATCAACCAATAATCGAGGTAGAGAGATTTATGATTACTTGTGTAATTGAAAATCCCCGTTCAAGAAATTTGAATTATTCATTTAGTAGTAAATTTACAGTTTCATATAAACAAATTTTAAATATATCATTATACGTCAAAAATTAGATTATTAATATTATATTATTTGAAAAATTGAATCAACATATTTTAAACCTTCAATAATGTAAGGGTCAAATCCTTGGAATATTACAGAAAATTAATATTGATGGAGATCCCTGTTGCACGCACGATAACTTGAGAAAAAATGAAGATAGCAAGTTGAAATTTGGTCTGACTATAGCTCTTACAATACTGAAGGTTGGTATTTTGATGGACGAGCTACTTTTGGATAGGAAATCACGAAAAAAAACACTGAAATGTGAATTGTTGCTTTGAATTTTCACTAACTGTTGTGATTCTTAACCCCTGAGTGACGATTTTTTTTCGATCAATTTTTTTTTCAATTGCTAAAAAACAAACATTCATCTACTGGGTGGTTTTATTAGACGTCCATCTACTGGGCGGTTTACCCTACCAATGAAATTGGTAGAAATAAAAGAAAAAAAGAGACTAAAGACGCGAAAATAAACTCGAACTCCTGCTTGTTTAACTCACAACCACTTTTCTGAGTTATGAACACTAAAAATAAGTCACAAGTGTCCATTTTGCCCCACTCTCCCTTGTGCATGTAAAATCTATATGAAGATGTACAAAAATCTATATATCGTATCCCAACCCTAGTAGTCGCAATCGTTGGCATCATCTCATGGGTTTGAGTCCAAGGACTTTTTTTATGCACTCTCCTCGGCGAGCGGCGAGGTGAGGAAGGAGGACAGGGTGGCTTGGAAGCACGAAGTTTCCGGCGAGGGAATTGTGATAGGGGTGAGGATCAGACATTTGTTTGTGTCCAAGGGCAACGTCTTCTTTTCGTTTTTTCTCCCTCGTTTTCAGATTTTTTTTCCGCCCTCTTCCTGGGGTTTAGCTCTTGTTTGCAATGACGGAAAGACTACAAGGGATTTCCCTCAACGTGGAAACGGATTTATTGGATCCCAAGTTTTTCCTCTTGCATTTTTTTCCCTCTTTCCATGAGATGATTTAATTTTCTCTTTTCCCTCATTTCATAAAATCGTATTCAATTGAACACCATCTCAAGTCCTCTACAGTTCTGAATCGGGAAATAACTGGGCATTTCGAGGATACAACAAGCAGGGGTTTGAGCCTATCCGACAGTAGAAACGACTAATATATCGCTATTCGACATTTTTTGGTCAATATCGAAGTCTAAATTTGTTTCTAATTTTCTAGAATTTCGGAAGAGAATAAACGAAATGTTACCAAGAAAAAAGAAAAAAATTCTTTTCAATACCGCATGATTTTATTTCTTTCAGATTTCGTCGGACCTCCTCCTCTCTCATCTGACCCATCGGACTCTCCTCCCTCACTCCACCGATTGGCTCATGACCATCATGATCACTCTAGTTAGTTTTCCCATTTTGTCATTCGTTCATTATCGGTTCAACGATATTTTTCTCAGGATATCGATATTTTCGAACCGATATTTTCAAATTATATCGATTACAGACATGACCCTAAAACAATTTCTGGGCGTTTCATAACATTCCAGGCGATTTGCCATCAAAATCAGAAAATCGAAAAGTCGCTCCAAAAAAAGGCTTCCATTCGGAAGCAAAAAACATTGAGGCACGCCGAGAAGACTGCAGAGGCTTGAAAAAGATCACATATTACATCTCGGATAGATAAAGTAGCAGTGGAGTGTCTAACTACTGAAATCATAACTTCCGGTTTGCAATGTTGAAGTGCCTTTAGAGAAATTGCTGAGAGGTAAAGTCGTAGAATTAAAAGGGAGTAGTGTAGGTTAAACTGGGCGTAAGGATTTTGCCTTCTTCCCCAATGCGGTATACCAAATCGCTCCCATAAACCGTCAGTCCAACCTCATTCTCGGTTTTTTCCTCCTCTCTCCAGAAAATGAGATTTCTCATGGCCCTTTCCTCTCACCCCTGCTCTCTCAGGCTAACAACTTCTTTGAGCATTTTTTGGCAATTTTACAAACACAATTTTCCGGCTTTTCGATGGGAAATAACTCCAGTGCCAAAAGGCTATTTGATTGTTTAATAACAATACCGGTGGATTTATTTTTCGTGGATAACGCAAATGATCCTACCCTCGTGTAGCTAACGTGAAGACATCATTAGTCTAATATTTATATTGAAATGAGTGCAAAGATGCGATGCTTTTAATTAAATATCAGAAAGTAAAGACTTCAGAATTAGAATTCACATGTATTAATTATGATAACTAAGGTAAATAAAGTGAACACATCATTAGTCCAATATTTCTATGGAAATGAGTGTGAAGATGAGATGTTTTAAATTAGACATCAAAGGGTAAAACCTTCAGGATTAGAATTCACTCATATTAATCATGATAACTACTATTTTTGCTTCCGAATGGAAGCTTTGTAATCGTTCAAAATTAAGTTTCCAAATTTACTATTATGCCGGAGATATTAACAGTTAAAAATTGTAAGTTCCTTAACTTGCAGCTTAAGAACTCACTCTGTCGTAGCACCAGTTGATGTGAATGGGATTTTTCTCTCTTATTCTTCAATAGATCACTGTTCATTGGTGTCGATAATTTTCTTATTAACTAAAATAATAACTCCAATCATATTTCACTCTTGACAGACTCTTGGAACTGTCAAAATGATTGAAATGTGATAGCTCACGAAAAAAATAAAATAATAAAAAAAAAGTAATGAATAATAAAAAATTTTGGAATGGAGAAAAGTTGACTTTGCTTGCCAAATTTTATCAATTTTTTTCTTTGTCGACTTCATATCGCAAATGCGCATGCTAGCAATAATGATTTTTAAAAAAAGTCTTTTACTCACGCATTTATACTAAGGCCAAAGTTAAATACCATGGTTTCATGGTCATTCAGAATTATGCATTATATAACATAATGAAAGCGCTTATGAGGTGACCTGATAAACGATACAAGACAAGTCACCTGTTAACGATTTGTTGACACCGCATTATTTTTTTTATCATTACATCAATGCATGGCACTATCTCACAGCAAAAGCTGACTATTTTTTTTTTCAATAGAAATTAGGTATAATTTTCTACAGTTTCCCAAATAGCTCCACAAAATTAGACCCGAAAAATGAATAAGAAAAAATCAGCAACTCCTTCAGCCGGAAAAAGCTGCTCTGTAAGTGTTACAACCTCACTTTCTCATAATTGATCTAGAATTAATAGAATCTTTGGGGGTACGACTCTTCGAAAAGTTGATAGTTGGAAGGTCACGATGAGAGTATGAGTGGATGTGAACTAGTTCAAAACAACTTATCACGAGTTTGGTTGAAAGAGAAAGAGAAAGATGTGGAAAAACCGGACAGGGTCGAACTCCTTCTCCAATCTGAAACTCAAATAGTGTCCACTGCCGTCTTTTCCACAAATTTCTCTCCATCTCGTGATGTAGGCAGTTGTTTCCTTCGAAGATTATATCGATCCCTCTTATTTCCAATCTTTTTAGGATGTACATTGACAAACCGGGGGGGGGGGAGAGATATCTACTGACCACTGGGGATATTCTACTAAATCATTCTATCCTCCGAACTTTCACAAGTTTCCAAGTTTTTTCTTCTCCCACTGCTAGACGGGCTTTTACAATTGTTACTAGTTTGAGATTTAAGAGATTTCTCCAGATGTCAAAATTTTTGTGAATAAAAGTTTGCGCAAGACATTTTTGTATTTAAAGGTCATACAGATTTTTTTCATTTTTTTTCATGTTATCAATTTGGAAATTATTAAAGGACACAAAAAAAAACGCCCTGATTCAAGTCGACGACGGTTTGATTCTAGTCGGTTTTTGGCTTGATTCAAGTCCAATTTTCGGTTTGATTCAAGTTGATTTTTTGGCTTGATTCAAGGTGATTCTAGGGAGTTATAGATGGTTACCTTAAAGAAGGGAATTTATGTAGCGTTCCACATCTTTGTGACGTCATAGGAAATGATTGGATGGGATTCAAGGTGATTTTAGGGAGTTATACATGGAGCGATCGAAAAATCGACTTGAATCAAACCGAAAAATCGACTTGAATCAAGCCGGAAAATTGAGTTGCATTAAATCGAAAAATCGACTTAAATCAAACTGAAACCGAAATTCGATTTGAATCAAACCGAAGTCGACCTGATTCAAATCAATTTTTTCCCCTGATTCAAGGTGATTCTAAGGAGTTATACATGGAGTGGTCGAAAAATCGACTTGAATCAAGCCGAAAAATTGAGTTGCATTAAATCGAAAAATCGACTTAAATCAAACTGAAACCGAAATTCGATTTGAATCAAACCGAAGTCGACCTGATTCAAATCAATTTTTTCCCCTGATTCAAGGTGATTCTAAGGAGTTATACATGGAGTGGTCGAAAAATCGACTTGAATCAAGCCGAAAAATTGAGTTGCATTAAATCGAAAAATCGACTTAAATCAAACTGAAACCGAAATTCGATTTGAATCAAACCGAAGTCGACCTGATTCAAATCAATTTTTTCCCCTGATTCAAGGTGATTCTAAGGAGTTATACATGGAGTGGTCGAAAAATCGACTTGAATCAAGCCGAAAAATTGAGTTGCATTAAATCGAAAAATCGACTTAAATCAAACTGAAACCGAAATTCGATTTGAATCAAACCGAAGTCGACCTGATTCAAATCAATTTTTTTGCCTGATTCAAGGTGATTCTAAGGAGTTATACATGGAGTGGTCGAAAAATCGACTTGAATCAAACCAAAAAATCGTCTTGCATCAGACTGATGTGCCGGTTTGCATCTCTCCGAGTAAGACTTGATTCATCTTGACGATCCGACATGAAATAAATCGATTCCCGGCATAATTCAGTCCGATTTGATTCAAACCGATTTTTCAGTTTGATTCAGGACGATTCTTTTTTGATGGATCCAAAGAGTTTGTTTTTAAATCTCTCAGTTTAATTAGGCGAGTTCAATGGTAAGATTTACCACTTCTGTCCCCCCCCGACACGATCAAGCCTCAATTCCCTATTGATGCTCTTCATGTCCACCACAAGATCACCCAAAACTCCCTGGTCAGCATTTCAGTGATACATCTCAAGACTTCCGCAGCCATCTCCCCGTTACTTAACTCTTCCACCCGTAACCCCTCAATCCCCCACAATCATAAAACGCTACCAGCTCCCACCCCAATCATACAACCCCATCATCACCCCATCCCCAAAAATCCCAATTAAAAAAAAAACAAAATCATCCCAACAAAGTTTCCCCTCAATCATTAATTTTAACGACCCCCTAAAAACCCATCTCTCCTCCATAAAAAAAACTCCTCGTGTGACTGTTCATGTGAAAAGAGTCTCCCATTTGCAAGCCAAGGTGTGAAAATAATTGAGTCGCTCTCTTAACCCTTTGAAATACACCTTTTTCTCCCCCCNTTTTCCCCCCCCCCCCCCCAGTGCTTTTTCACCCGAAAAAAGCCCAAGTCTTTTATTTATCTTCACTCTCTCATTCTCCTTTCTTTTTGCTCGTTTTCATCAACACGGAAATACAAAAGGTGTCTCTGGTTTAGGGGTAACCCCATGGGTGTGAGGGGTTGATGGTGGGAGGGGGGGAGGGGGACATGTATAACGTATGGAGGCCATTCAACTTTACACGCCTTGACGGCCACTCACGTAAATCCTCGAGACGGCCCGACTGTCGGAGAGGTTGACACTCGACCTTCAAGGAGGGCTGCCCGTGGGTTTACATGGCCTTTGAGGTGTATAGAGACACCATCACCTCACCAGCCCCNCCCCCCCCCCGCCTGTCGCCCTTATCGCCATTCAACCATAGGTCCCGTCTAAGAGTTGTCGTTGTCGCCACCATCACGTGTGCTTTCACACATGTATTTTTTCCTCTGGAGAGGTTTTTTACGGACTCTCTGGTGGTTCGTTCAACCTGGGGTATTTATCTTAGACAAAACGCACACTTCAGACGGACCACTCAACCTTCTGAACTCTAATCAACGATGAAACTGATAAAAATGAGAGAAATCGTTTTGTTTTATTTTGAATTTCCCGCCGTCTGTGGGACGTTTGAGAGTTGTTTAGTGGTCGGTGAAACTTTTGGTAAATGTTTCGATGGGTTTGGAGGGTTTTGGTAGCAAGGTGGGGTGTATATTTGAACGAGTGACTTAAAGATTCCAGACTGATAAAATAACGTCTAGAGGGTGTCTATAACATGAAAAGCCCTTCAGCTAACATAGTAGGCGGCTAAGGTAACACTTTAGGTACTTCAGACACTTTCATACTTCTTTTGTATACTCAGATACTCGACTCAACCCCCTCGCCTCATACTTCCCAACTCGTTCCTACTATTTTAGAATTAATAAAAAAAAAAACTCGTAAAAGATGAGAAAAAAATAACAATGACGGAAAAGAAAATTTCTATTTACGACTGTTACTTTATACGCCACTTCCTCCCATAAAAAACAAATTCACTCGTAAGAAAGCCCCATTACCCCACCCATAAAGTGTCCTTTCAAAAAATCCCCAGGTTCTATGGGAAAGAAAACTAAATAAAAAACGAAAAACTTTCGAAACATTCCCTAGATCCGAGGGGAATCCCCAGTCGTTCGGGTTTGTGTAGCAGAGTTCGTCGACCTGCCCCCCCAAAAACGCGTGGCATCCTCCAGTCACCGCAAGAGAGAGAGAGACCCCTCCCCCCTCCACTCTGCAGGAGATTGTCCAGTTGATTGAAAAATTGAAAAAAATAAAATAAAAATTCTGCAAGCCGCAGGAAAAAAAATTCCCTAGGACTGAAAAAAAAACTCTTCACGCAGAATTGGAATATGTCATTCCCAGGATCTCCGAGTTAAGAGAGTAGAGTAAAAAAAAGGAATGATAGAAACATGGGGGGGGATAGTGGTTGAGGGAGTGGGGCAGGGTCGAACTCATGGACGAACGAGCCGACAGATAGGACGGCTGGCGCCTGTAGTCAGATCGATGCACGTGGCTCCAGCTGGGCGCCGCTCTCCGTACATCTCTCCCAATTCCCCTCAGTGTCTCTCTCCATCCTCTCTTTTATTTCCCTCTTGACTCCCATCCAGCCCTCTTGCTGGTGAGAGGATCCCCTGGACATTGGTATTGGTACGAGAGAGATGGAGCAAGTACTTCCACGGTTAAAGCGCTTATGTGAGACTTCTCTAGATGGGTGTCGTGAGGTTAGACCTCTGTCTGAGTGCGTCTGTGTTAGATATGCTGAGGGACAGAGAGTGAGAGAGGGATGAGGGGGTTGGGGTTTAGTATCCAGAGCCAGAGGAAAGGGAGAAGGAGATATTGTATAAAGTACTCCGCCCGAAGCGTTTGTATTACTACAACGCCTTGGGAACCACCCACCCAGGCCAACCAACCTAACCTAAATAGGAGCGAGTGAGAATAAGCTGCAGAGATCACTTCAACGGTGTGTTGTATGCTTATGTTTTTGAAGGGATGCTGGGGTGCATGGGCAATAACACTTGACGGCAAGATAATTAAAACGACGGACAACTTGTTTGGTTAGAGCATACACCCTTTTGACCGGATGCGGAGAGAAATTCCTCCGCAAGCGGAAAATTTGTGGGTCGACGCGGATGCTCAATTAAGACCGTAAACTTGTTCTGATAGTCAAATCACTTTTCCAAACAGCTGCGGAAAGTTTCCAGATGTGCTTTCCGTGTCACTGTCCGCATTTATCGGTTGCGTTCAGAAATTAGTCCGCAACTCGAGAGTTTGTGGACTAATTCCCAACGTGCTTTCCCCTTCAAACCGCAAATCGTCCGCATGGAATCAGAAACAAATTCTTGAGGGGAAATGGTTCCTTTCAGTCAGTAAAATGAATGCGGAAACTCATGACTTTTTACTGACATTTGCGGACTGAAGGTCCAGCCGAGGCTGTACACGAATGAGAGGACAAAATACGCCTGACCTATGGCTTTCATATGACTTACGCGACTGACCTATCGAAACAAACCATAAATAACCCAGACGGTGTTCTCCCATACAAAGCCTTTTGTGGCACGAAATAAGGCCATCCCCTGAGATTGGTTTTTGCAGGAAAAATAAATAGTAACTTGTTTCTATCAAGTACCATTCGCAGAATCAAATTCCATCAAGATTTCTTCGCCAGGCCTTTCGCAATCAGTCACGTACCCCGGATCTCCCGCGATAAATTCATAGGAAAAACCACGCGACGTCGGATACGTTGAGGGGGTGAATATGGGAAATATTCCCATCAACATGACGACCGCTGAAATGAAATTCCAGTGGTGTTCCCTCAACTCGCGAATTTCTCGAGCTATTCGTCCCAATCAATGTATTGGGATTTATGGACCGGTGACGAACAAACGTACCGCAGTTTATTATATAATATTTTCTCTGGATGTGAGTTTCCTGAATGTCAAGTAAAGCTGACAGACTCATTCGTGAGGAAGGCAATCAGTGCCTGAATATTGCTGAGCAATGAAATAAAACTGGTGAATAAAAATTTTACTCTTCAATGATATAATTGATTTTAATGGAGAAGTTAATAGCAACCTCAACCGAATACGAACGGAGGATTGACCGCGTTAACCCCTGGGCGGACGCCGGTAGACGTCGGACCCTTGTAGAATTCCGGGCACTCACTGGGTCACTCGAAACGGAAAAAAGAAGACATCCCCATCTTTCGCGAATTGCGCGAGATGGGTAGATAGCTGGAAAAATGGATAGACTCAATTAAGGGCGCTAGTAGTGGAACTCAATAATTGCCATGTCTGACCATTCTCGGGACATTTCTCCTTGCGCGTAACACACGATAATGTTCATTGTTCTGAAGAATGGGTGAAGTTTCCAGAGTGGTTTTTCATCTCTCTGTGAGCGTGAGGGTCATAAGGGCTTTCGTAAGTACTTTAGAAAGCCTGTGATCAACCCGATTGTTAATCAAATATCAGCTACACACTGAATTACAGCTCACGCGAATGCGCATCACTAGTCACAACAATCCATTATTACCGAATATTCGCACACACACTTGCTCCGTTCGCATGTACGCATGGCCTGCTCACAGCTGATCTGCTCTCTCACCTCAGACGACCGATGACTTTTCATCTTCAGCACCTGAGGCGCCACTTGATGGACAGGATCATGTCACCGCCCCCATTTTAATTGGGTCACGCTCACACCTCTTGATTTTCCCCACCTACTACCTCGTAGCCTATTAATCACTCCACCCAAAAAAATTACTTTTGATCAGTAGCAAAAGTACTTGTACCCGGTACCAAGGGGTTTCTGGGGAAAAGGCACATTTTTGTACTTCCTCGAAGTTACAAAATAACTTGATGAAAGTATCATCCGTCGAGTATCTGTGTACTGGTGAGAAGTACCTCAGTACTTGTCACAAGTATTTTTTTACTTGGGGCAAGTAAAAAAATTACTTGTACTGAGTACCTGGCTGGTTCTTTTCAAAAGTACCAAATAAACTCAATATAAGTTGACAATAAGAACTCAAAAATGTTTTTCTACCTCTTCTAAAAACCGAATTTTGTCAAAAATTCAAAAATCCAAATAATTCCCGTTTTGTGAGTAATAAAATTGAAGAGAAATTGAAGATAATTTTTCGAAGTCTTTTAAATGCTGATAACAACATAAAACAAAAATTCCAACGAATTGAAATTTTGTAGGTTGCATACTAATAATTCTCCAAAGCATCAATAAAAATCGCAATCTATTGATTTTTTCCTACAAAATATCTTCTGCTCAACTCAACATTTCTATTTATAAAAATGCGTAAGAAAGCCCATTCTGTCCGGTAATAATATTAACTTTTTTCAATAAAGTAATCAATTGGAAGTACTGAAATTAAGTCCTAAAAGTACTTGAGAGAAGTTGAAAAATTACTTTTCACTAGTACCTTTGGTACTTGTGAAAAGTACTAAAAGTACTGGCAGTAAGTAGTGATACTACTTCCACCAAGGACACAAAATGTACTTGGGACGAGTATTTTTAGAACTTTTCAAAAGTGAAGTTCCCCCAAGTACCGGTTTGTACTGGTAAGAAGTAATTTTTTTTAGGTGTCTCATTTACATTTCACCTTCTCTTTTTTGCTCAGCGCCTTATTAATTGCTCTGCTCTTTTATTAATTGCTCAACACTTTTCAATTGTTAATTGATCCGTACAAATACTATTATTCTTCGCTTTTGCGTAAAAAGTATGGATAATCATTAGTTTTTATTGTGATTAAATTGACTATTTTTACGAACGAACCTTTCCAGTGATTTATAGACCTTCTCACTCCTCCTGTAAAATCCGTTGTTCTGTTCCCATCCCTGAATATTTCCACCAGAACCCGATCCGGCATCGAGTACTGTCAAACAATTGTTCCGCCGGTTTGTCTGTTCCAAGACCATAAAACCTTGGAAATCATCTGTTCAGTTGTTTCAATCCGCAGCGATAAATCACACGTCGTCACTTGCACAATACGGGTAGCAATTGGGGGTGAGCGGTTGAGGGGGGGGGGGGAGACTGGAAGCAGAAAGGGTGACCGTTGGAAATGCCGGGAGCGGCGGAACGGTGTGTAGACCACGTGGCGATAGATCTGGATCAGGGTTAGCCCGCCCGCGCACTCTACCACTGAGTTTACTATATCTGACCCTCTTATTTCAACGTTTGTATCGCGGTCAATCCCCTCGATTGTGCGCCATGTGCATTACCTTTCCCCTCTCGGTGCAGTTCATACTTGCACGTAATGGGTAATTGTGAGGGAGCAGAGGGGGGCGTGAGAATGTCAACGGGGATGATCTTCCGGTGGGTAGATCATCTAAGGTGTCGTGACATTAAACCGGATTAGATCAATGCAGTCAATGTTGATAGAGATGAATGGATTTCTGCAAAGGTGTAGGGGAAGCTATGGAGGGAATGGTGACCCCGAAACCATTGAATTCTAGCGCGATTTGAATCTTTCGTCGTCGTGAATCATAAATGCGATAAGCGAAGATTTTGGTCAGAAGGTTCCATTCGTTGATCATTCCGATGAAATGAGGTTGGGATCGTTATAGACAACTTGAGTGATGACTTGTCGTTAGATGACGTCTAAAAGACTACCGCAGCATTGATTTTTCGCATGTAAGCTTCATTGATTCCCCAGTGGGCAGATCTTAAATGTTGTGACATTACAGTGAACTTCCGGCGTGGATGTAGGTGGAAACCAATAGATTTCTCGTTTGATGTAGCGAAAGTTATCACGAAGTTGATGACTGGAAAATCATTGAACTGCAATATTTGCTGAAAGTAGATAGCTGATTTGAATCTTCCTCAATGCTCAGCCGAAAATTGACAACATTCACCACTGACATTGGGATCGCAGAAGTCGTCCAACTCATTCAGCCAAATAACTTCTTTCAGTAAAAGTCTCAAACCAGATTCAGATGACAACGACTTCATCCCAATGAACCCTCGATGACGATAACCCGTCACAACGTGTTCATCCTCTGACGCAATCCCAATATCCCGATTAAACCAAAAGCATTATCAGATCCAGGTCACGATAATACATATTATTTTTTCCTGTCTTCCTCAACTTTCTAACCATCAACCTGGCTATGTCTGGAACACGTCAGTAACATGTAACCATAAGGTGTAAACCGGCATAGATCACTGCCGTCAATGTTGATAGCGATGAATGACTTTCTGGAGAGCTTTAGGGAAAGCTATGGATTAGATGATGACCCCGGAATTATTTAATTCAAGTGAGATTAAAATCTTTCATTCTCGTGAATCGTATATGCAATAAGCGAAGCCCTTGGTCAGAAGTTTCCATTCGTTGATGATTCTAATGAAATGAGATTGGGATCGTTATAGCCAACTTTAGTGATGACTTGTCGTCAAATGACGTCTAGAAGACTAACCCATCATTGATTTTTTGCCTGTAAGCTTCAATGATTCCCCAGTGGGCAGATCTCAAATGTTGTGACATTACATTGAACTTCCGGCGTGGATGTAGGTGGAAACCAATAGATTTCTCGTTTGATGTAGCGAAAGTTATCACGAAGTTGATGACTGGAAAATCATTGAACTGCAATATTTGCTGAAAGTAGATAGCTGATTTGAATCTTCCTCAATGCTCAATCGAAAATCGACAACATTCACCACTGACATTGGGATCGTAGAAGTCGTCCAACTCATTCAGCCAAATAACTTCTTTCAGTAAAAGTCTCAAACCAGATTCAGATGACAACGACTTCATCCCAATGAACCCTCGATGACGATAACCCGTCACAACGTGTTCATCCTCTGACGCAATCCCAATATCCCGATTAAACCAAAAGCATTATCAGATCCAGGTCACGATAATACATATTATTTTTTCCTGTCTTCCTCAACTTTCTAACCATCAACCTGGCTATGTCTGGAACACGTCAGTAACATGTAACCATAATTAGATTTGTACCTCCCCTCCTCCCACCACCCTCCCTCCCCTTATTTTTCAAACGCTGTCCATAACCGTTTATTGACATACACCATCGTGTATACGACCGTTAAATGTATTCACCTTATCATCCTTTATGTATGCTGGGTGCAATCATGTTAGCTTGTCACAACGGTTAACTTTCAATTGTTTGTTAAATACACATTTGTCGAGTGCAATCTTGATAATCCTTGCATGCAGGCAGAATCTGAGGATTCCTCTGATGCTGATGATGGAAGGAAAGGACAATTGGTCCTTTCATTCATAAAAGCAAATGCCGTCACAAGTTTTAATAATAACAACTATATAATATTGTTAAATTACGCTGTATTGTTAATGTCGTTTACTGAATTGTTGAAAATTGTTTGGAATTTTTTAGAATTCTCGTTTTTCCAGTGAATAATTTTTAGATAGGACGGGAATTTTTATGGGAATGCAGAATTTCCAGGCGATTTAATATCATTTGCCTCTTTCCTTTTGACAAGGCATGGGGGCGAAATAAAAGAAAATAGTAGGGATCGATATAACGTCGCGTGACGTATCGTGTCTTGTTATGATCGATTCAGTACTAACCCAACCAACCTCTTTACACCAACTTACGTGTTGGTTTTTGATAGGTGATAGTATATTTATATGTTTGATAGTGACCCGTTGAGATTAAATTAGTTGCAAATCGGAATTTGAGGCTTTGTCGTTGATATTACTGGATGGGTAATTTTTTTGTGCGGAGAGAGGGCGTGCCAGTGATGGTGTTTGGTGATTGAGAGGCCTTGCTATGTATTTTTCGATTGGCCATCTACGAATGACAACAGTTTTAGGATTTTTTTCCAGTGTAAAGACGAACACCGAGATTTCAGATTATTTATCCAAATTAACCGGTTAATTGACGGGTTTTATGGTTAGGAATTGAGTCATCGTGAGTTCCAAGTGGATATCAGGGTTGCACTAGTGATGGTCAAATAATATGAAAAATTAAGTAACTGAAGGCCTGTGGAAAAAAATGTTTGAAGTTGAGAATGAATGCGATTTCTATTGAATTATCTGTAAGATTTTTGCTGCACTGTTAAAAATTTCCGTCCGAAATTGTTGGTACACTTTTTGGAAATTTTTATCGAATTCAATTACCATTGAAATTTATAGGAATTTATTTCTATGAAATTTATTGTATATGAAATTTATTTCGTCATTGAAAATTCAAAATTTCGTGGAAAAATCAGAGAGAACTGTAAATTTCCATTCCATTTTTCCCTGAAAATGAACAGAAAACCAGAAAATTCCGGTAAATATATTCTAGAATTTTCAGGACAGTGACACTGACTTCAATTTAACGGAAAAAAATCTATGAAACTTCAAGTTTCCCTGACAATTCAAGGAAATTCCTGATTTTTCAGTGGAAGAACCATGAAGATTCCGAAATTTCCATGAATCTTCAATGTAAACATGATAATTCAATAAGAAATTGCTCTGAAATTTCAAAAAATTGAAAATTCGAGGACATTTTTGCTTGATTTTTCCTAATTTTCATGAATTTTCATGAAATAATTTAACTGAAATTTAAAATTGCCATGAATTTTCCACGACAACCACGAATTTTCAATGGTAAGATTCCCTGAAATTTCAACGAAACCATCACTTGTTTCATATTTCAAGACTAAAGCCTGGAAACTTCAGTGAAAATTTTTTAACGGCGTGCTCAAAATTCTGGAATTTCACTGAATTTTCAGTGGAACCTGAACTTTCATGATTTTTTTCCCCCTAAATCGCTTTCAGTGTCACTGTTCTGACAATTAGTAGTCAACTGTCCATAAAATTTCTTTTTTTTTCCAACAGTGTGATCCTGAAATCCAATAGAATTTTCTACCACATTTTTTCGTCCCTGAACTTTTGCTTCTTTTTCCCATTCAAAATTCTGTTCTTCCTTCCCCTATCGAAAAAATTGCTTTATCTTTCGCAAATACTTTCTTTTCTAGATTTCCAAAAATGAATCAGGCGAGAACAGCTAGAATCCGCTATTGAAAAATAGGTGACGCATTCAATGTTATCTTAGCTTATGAATAAGTAAATAAATAGATAAATAAAATGAGCGGGAAAAATATAGTTGAAAAATTCGAATATTCAAATTTCAAAAAAAAGTTTAACCTTTGGATATAACAAAAATGCTTACGGAGTTGTTATGAACAATAAATTTATATGAACATTGAAAAAAAATAGAAAAATAACGTTTTAAAATACGAAAACAAAACAAAATTTGTGAATTTCGATAGTGGACAGTTTATTCCGAAGATTTTTATTTCCACACTTGGAAAATGGGACCGATTTCACCGAGGATTTCACTGTTCGATGCACCTAATTTCTTGAACCTCACAACGTGAATTTTTCATTCTGAAAATTTTTAAAGATCACTTTTCAAATTTTTTCTCCAGTCGAATCGTAATATAAAAGCGGACATTAACTCCTTTTTAATGAATAAATGAATGCATTTCTCAAATCTCAATTTATTGTTCTCAAATCTCGCCGCCTATTCGAATTCTAAGAGAATTAGAATTTAGAGAGAAAAAATTTCCGCTTCACCCAGCCGGGAATCGAACCCGGGTCTCCCAGATACGCGCCGGGCACTCTTACCGACTAAGCTACCGGGAACCACAGAAATTCACTCTCAAATTCATCTCATACACCGCCTAACCTCCTTTAGGCATTAAAGAATTCTAAGAGAATTAGAATTTAGAGAGAAATGACCTTTAATGAGGTACATAACTATCAAAAATAATAAATCACTAGCCAATCATGCGCCCCCTTTCTTAGTCGCTGAAATTTCCCATGAACTTCAAAAATCAAAAGCAAATACTCCGTCCATTCCCATCAACAAGATAAATTGCAGATTAGCCAACACATTGCAGTTCTATAGGTGTAATGGGACGTACACCATGCGCTATCGATTCAGATACATGTACATAACAGCATAGAATCACCACCGTTCCCACATCCATGATCTTCTATAAAGAAAATAGATAGTAGAAGTGACTGATTCCATGGAAGATTGAAATAGGAGATGTGGGTATAGTGAAAGGGACACGGCAATTTCGTGCTCTACGACAATACGATCTTTGGCAAACAATTTTCCATCTAATCGATAGACAATCCCCCTGCCCCTCTTTATTCCCTTTTGCCCATTCACTCTACCCCCTCCCCGTTGTTCTCAATCTCCTCGGTTATTCTGTTTCATTTTTTTTCTCTAGGTTCTTTTTTTATTCTGCGGCTATTACACTCGGGGCTTTCTCTCTCTCCGGTAATTGCTTCATCCACGAGGGATCATAACGTGAATTATCGATCAGATTAGGGAGAGGTTTTATTCGATTGAGTGTCTACATTTTTTATGAAAAATATTTTAAATGTCTTGAGGGATTCGTTGAGATGCTTCGAGGGAGTGAAACATTTTTAAAGTATAAGATATAATTGATTGTGTGCTCAGCAGGGATTTACCCCAATGCACGGAGAGAAATTTTGGATAAAAATTGTCCTACCGTTCTATAAAAGGGTATCATGAGTCACCGTTTCCTCATTTCCGTCCCGAAATTTAGTAAAAATTAATATATGATGATCAAATTTTATTCCACGTTAGAGAAATTTTATCCTGACGCATAATCAATTTTACCCTTTCTGTCCAATAATTTTTATGTAGATAACAATGTAAATTTGACCCTAGCGGTACAGTAATTTTTACTCTACCGGCACGGTGATTTTTATTTTTATCAGGATAAAATTTCTCTAACGTAGAATAAAATTTGATCATCATATATTAATTTTTACTAAATTTCGGGATAGAAATGAGGAAACGATGACTCATGATACAGTTTTATAGAACGGTAGGATAATTTTTATCGAAAATTCATCTCCGTGTGATAACACAAGTGGACAACCGCATTTTTTTAATAAATGGGTATAATAATTGTTGCTAATAAATTGGCAATTTACTTCCGAATGGGTTCTCTTTTTTCAATTCTTATTTTACTATTTTCTTCTTCTATTTTTTCATGCCACAGTACTATCCTCGTGTTTCGCACTCGGGATTTTAAACCTGCAAAATTTGACACAATCGTTCCTAGGCAACGAAGCTATCGGAAAATATCCGTTAATTTTGAAGCACTAGTGGTATTAAATACTACTGACAATTTCCTCAATTATGATTTGAACCAATCAGAGGGCAGTATTCGGGGTCACGTGACGCATTTCAAACTGATANTTGAATTCAATTGTGGTAATCTGAGGATTTTTATTCGAAATGAGTGTTAATTATACAATTTTTGTTTCTCAAATGTGAGTTTCGTCTCATGGTCCAATTATATTGCCCGACATTTGGATTGGAAAAATAATCCCCCGAATACCACACGAGCTTCAAAACTAATCGGGCCTTTTCCTCAAGGTTCCCTAAAAATTGGAAACGTAAATTTGAGCAATTACAAAGCTTCCATTCGCAAGCAAAAAAATGGAGACCATTTAGCCAAGTACGGGAAGTGGAAAAAATGGCCAATCGGTTCGATCGCCGTTAAGACGGCTCTCCAACCACAAGTGTTATTGCCGAAGAAATCGAAGCCGAGGGTGAATTGAGATGTGAAGATGCGACGGGTCAAGGTTCACATGAACTTTAACTAGAGCTTGGAAATGACCGTTAAAACTGAGAGCCACTCGGGAAATATTTTTAATGCATTATCCGATATTTACGATAACGCCGACGATTGGTATGACCAATCAACAACAATTTATTACTGCACTGGCTATTTCCCGATATGTCCTCAAGCATCTCGTACTGATTCTCAATGTCGGTAGTTTGAATTGGAGTTTAAATGTCCCTGACATTTATCATTCCCCACTTTAATTGGGGATAATTAAATTTTTCGGAAATATCGTCTGTGAGAAGAAAAATCCATAAATCCATAAGGTGCATAAAAATTCGGAAATTCATTTTTTAGTAACCCCATAAAAGTTGGTAGTAGCGGTCATTTCCGGCAAGAATTATCACCGTGAAAACAGTACATATGAAGGAGAAAAAAAAAACCAGTGGACGATAAAAAGTAAAAATAAAAAACTACAGTAGTGAGATAATATTTTCTTTACGATACAGCAAAATGAGAAGAAAGTGTACATGTGATATGTACAACAAAACAGTATAAAAGATACGATCACATTTTCTTTTGTGTAAATTCACATTTTGGGCATGAATGTTTGGCATTATTATGATATAGGATAGCCATTTTCCATGGCAATATACAAGCCAAGTTTCTTTAGCACAGTCAACGGTACGTAAATCATCTAACCTCTCCTATCCGTCCTCTCTCCCCATCCACCTCTAACTCTTCCTGTTTTTCTCATACTTGTACTCCTCTGTGTTTTCATTTTTTCCCCCAAGGACTGTTTCAATTGTTTAAATCTCATTTCGCTTAATGTTCAATTTGTTTCTCTCTCAATCAGACTTTTATTCAACTTATGAAAAAATTGTGAATGAAACGAGTGGACAGTAGCATTTTTTTTTATAAATGAGTATAATAATTGCTGCTTATAAATTAGCAATTTGCTTCCGAGTGAGCTCTCCCACTTATGGTTTTGTCAATTCTTATTTTACTATTCTCTTCTTTCTATTTTTCCATATCGTTGCACTATCATCAGTTGGAATGTCATTAAAATTTTGCGTATTATTTCGTTCTGTTAAATAATTCTACATTGAAACCCTCTCAAGACTCGAATTCGTTTTCAGTCCGGGTTTAATCACGGTTCAATTCAGGTTTAACCAGAGTTTATTCAGGATTTAGCCAGAGTTTAACCCAGGTTCTGTCAGAAGTTAGTTGGGACCATGAATAAGTATTCAACATAATAGACTGGTACCTGAGTTGGAGTAAGACTTTTCATACGTTGACGATCGATTATATAGATCTGAAAATGAATAATTAGTGCAAAAAAAATTTTTTTTTATTGTTCGTTTGCCCGGAAATGCTTAAAATGTCAAAAACAGTCCAGGGCCTCCAATTTTTGAGCTACGAAGGATTGTTTTTTTTCAAAATTTTCAGACAAATATGTGGAATAACAATTACGAGCTATTTTTTTTTATTCGTTTCTTACATGGCTAAATTTGATTTTTTTGTATTTTTTTATACAAATATTGAATTTTTTAAATGAAAAAAACCGAAATCAGCTGTGTAGGAGTCGAATTCCAAAAAACTGGCTCGTGAGTGTAAAAAAATTACTATACAACACAAAAAAAAAACTATACAAAAATAACTCCACTGTATGCAGTACAAAAGCAATTTCCTACTTGTTTATTCATGCTAACTTCCTCGGCCCATCCACAATCTCAAGAAATCGAATAAAAAATCCCAACACCCAATGATGTCCGCTAAATTCACAATCAATGAGGGGGCGCGGGCGAGGGGGAACAAGTATAGTTGAACGATCGCTGGTGTCCTTGAGAATCGATTTCAAGTCCAACTTATACTCCTGAGAATGCGAAACAGATTCCAAAGTAGATAAGACCGACGGAGACGCAGATAGGGCGGCGCGGACGGGAGGGGGAGGAGACCGCGGGGGGGGGGG
>NW_021680488.1:960509-960823 GCF_001412515.2 Diachasma alloeum
GGGGGGGGGGGGCTAGTTCGATCACAACTGAATCGACCAATAGAGAAGGCCTATAACATATGAACCTTGGCCGTGTTAATACCTAAATGCACTCGATAGACGTCAACTTGGTACTTTGTAAATATTCGCAACATGAGCATTGCAATAAATTTATCAATTGATAGTGATGGAAAATTTTCATCGCAAAATTCGATAAAATAAAAGAGAGAGAAAGTTTCCAATTAAGATGGATTAAATTGGGGAGTGAAAAGTGAAAATGTCGAAGTAGACGAAAAAATTAATATGCAACATGTGTTTATTCCCTCACTCCTCAC
>NW_021680488.1:960833-1085305 GCF_001412515.2 Diachasma alloeum
CCCCCCCCCCACCCCACATACTGTGGCTGCCTGACACCCTCAATTGCTTTTTCACTGAAAAACTTGAACTCGTAATGTGCGTCAGTAGTAGTATCTGAATTCCGAGGGTCAGGTCAGACCAAAGTGGTAGTGTCGCATTGCGGCGCAACATCAAATGATATCCAAGAGTGACCTCGAGGAAAAAAAAAGTCAAAGGAAACTGCCAAATACCTCGATCTATTTTTCATTGTCCTGATGCAAAACTGGGGGAGGGACATAAATACAGGAAAACTTTCTCACGAGAGGGGAATGAAAAAAAAATTTTATATTAGAATTTTTGCTTCCGAATGGAAGCTTTGTAATCGTCCAAATTTAAGTTTTGGATTTGGTGGGTTATATCGACCCACTATGATCCAAAAAGTTTCGCTAATGAATGGATGGAATTGAATCTTTTTTCTTAAATGTAGGTATTATTGAGCCCTATCAATCGCCATCAATTAAAATTCACTTCATCGATTACTTATTTTAATTTTTGAATTTTTTCGAAAATCGGTTGTCTCACGGTAACTAAAAAAATGTTCTGAATTGATTGAATGATGGCTTCAAAAATTTGTTCGAATGTCCGCTTGTCCGAGTTCGAAGATGAAGGTGATAGCAATCATCGTTATTTTGATTTATTTGACAATTTGCATAAATTTTGTATTTTTTGAAAATCACAATTCCGGGGATATCTTTGAATATAATGCTTCAAATGAATTCAATCATAGCTTAAAATATTTGTTTTAATGCCATCATGTCGGAGTCAAAAGATGATTACGGTGGCTAT
This sequence comes from Diachasma alloeum, assembly GCF_001412515.2. Taxonomy (NCBI): domain Eukaryota; kingdom Metazoa; phylum Arthropoda; class Insecta; order Hymenoptera; family Braconidae; genus Diachasma; species Diachasma alloeum. The sequence continues at coordinate 961,639 of NW_021680488.1, forward strand.
ATTGGTTGATTTAATTTTTATCATGGTTATTCAAAATTTCGAATTTTTCATGAATTTCCCTGAAAGTGAGCGTTCTGATGATTTCTTCAAATGTGATGTTTCAAATTCATTCCAGTACACTGAGAAAAAAAATTTCTAATATCTAAAACATATTTTCTTGAGACAAGTAATTTTTCTTCAATTGCTCAATTCTACCAGACATCTCAACTCATGTGACCCGAGGAAGGTCTCATGCTTTAAAATATTCTTGTACTCAAGTGAGATTTTGTCGCAAGTGAACTCACTCAAATCGCGTAGAAGAATCGCCAATCGTCAAGTATTTATGGTTTTCATAATTTTTTTGTTATGCAATTCCACTATTTCGATATGTAATATATTCACGATATAATGCGCACCGATAGTAATAAATGAGAATTCATTTGAGTTCCGTGAACCACAAACAGAAATTTCTGAGATTTAAAGTCTTGAAAATAATTTACTTCTCTCAAGTAAATATGGTCTACGTATTAGGAAATTTTTCTCTCAGTGTGTGCATAAATAAAATTTTTCTATTAACATTTTATCGAAGGGCTGAGGGGAGAGGTAGAACCGTAAAAAAGATAATCGGTTGTATAGAAGAATGGGATAATAAGAATAATGATTTCTTAACTACTTGACTGATTGATTAATAATAATCAATAAATTAATTAGTAATTATTGATAATCATTCATTAATTAATTATTAATTATTTCATTAATTATTAATTATTAATTGATTGATTCATTGATTGATTGATTTTTAAATTAGTTGAAAATCTGACAAAATTAGTTGAAAAGAAATCTTATTAAATTTAATAAAATGAAACAAACAATAAATCGTACATGATAGACGGAAATTATGTGCAAAGTAACCATTCGGAAGCATTTGCTGTAATTTATTAGTAAAAATGACTACACTATAGGCAATACAAGAGCAATTTTCCACTTGTTTCTTCTAGGTCAGAACCACGGGTTTTCCCAATGGGCAAAATTGTCGAGATAAACATCAGTGAAATGAAGTGGAACTTGTAACTTCGAGATTTTTTTTAAGGTTAGAATCAAGAGGGCGACCGGAACCATCTTCGTGATATATTTAACGTCGATCTGTCATTGAAATCGGTGAAATTCTGGCGACGATATCCGTGATGTTCATTCAAGCGTAACATTATATCCACCGCATTAATATCCTATCGACCATCCCCTCCGGGCTATCCGCCCACTCCTTAAATATTTCATTATCGAGGGATAGAGTTGTGAAAAAAATTGCAGATGTATGAACACTGGGGCGACACTTGGCCAGCGGAGGTGTCAACAAAATGGCGGTAGTGACGGCCATTTTGAGTGGTTCCTAACCTCAATAATTTTTATGCCCCTTTTTATATGATTCCGGAATGAATGCTCTCGGGGAACGGGAGTGACGAGTGGAAAGAATCCCAAAGGTTGTAAATTTCTTAATGGTTGTCATCTCGTGATGGTTTTCCTTTTATCTACAGTTAGAGTACCAAGAATTTGATGAGTAATAACTAGTGAAGTCTCCTGAGAATCCAAAAGTAATACGAAATGAGAAGAACAGAGACACTTGATGATAACTGTCGAAATTTTCGCACTGGAAACAACATTCGCAGGATTTTTTTTTTCCTCTCAAAATCAAATGAAAATTTTGAGAAAATTCAGGGACGTGACTCACAAAAGTGTAGGACTCATAAAAGTCGTTGTAGTGTTTTTTAAAAGAAAATTATCTATCCAGTTACTATTAAAAAATACTAATCCGTCCACACACACGCCGACCCCACCCCAATGAGTAGAAATCTGCCTTTTTGATCAGACAATAGAAAGAAAACAAAACAAATTCCAACTCGTCTGAGTATACAGACTCATTAAGAGAAGAATTCCTCAACTTATTAGAATTTTCTACAGAAAAATGAATATTTAGTGTTGAATTACGCTAAATTTCCAATTAATTAAAAATTCATTACATTTACTGAAATTTTCCTGATTTCTATCAAGTTTCCGGGAATAATTAAACTTACATTTGTAGTTCTCCTTGATTTTCCCATGACATTCTGAATTTCGTAAAATTTCACTTCCCACACAGCATAATGAAAACATCATTTCTTCACATTTCATAACATTCTAGACCATTTGCAATCGAAATTAGGAAATGGAAAAATCGGTCGAATGCAAGGCTTCCGTGCAAAAAGACAATCATAAATTCAACTCATCAGGTTAATAACCCCCCCCCCCTCCTTGTTGTCACAACCTCATATCCACGTGCATTTTTAGGAGGCACTCCAGGTGAGTAACATCAGCCGAGGGGAGTAAACCCAGCGGCAGTCCGCAAGTAGTGGGGAATGGTAACATGAGAAGGGGGTGGGGATGGACTATGGGGTGTCTGCCGTTCGTCTGCCTTTTCCCCCCTCGTTTTAACGTCCATTCGCGCGCACATTCCTTGAGGTATAACTTCACATACCATCACTGCTCCCCCTCCCCTCGCCCCCTCTTCATCCCTTCCACGAGGATGGCTTCAATGAGGGGTTGGGTGCACAAGCACGAGGGAGAGACGAAAATTACGAGAGTCATCGCCTTTGGTTCGACGGATTTATCGGGCGTAAAGCATAAAGTTACAAAGTACTCCCTATTTATTATCATTTATTTTTACACTGAAGTTGTAATGTTTTTTATTTAAAGGGCGGGGGCTTGCGGGAATGACTTTTTTGCTAGAAATTTTATGTTTTATGGAGTTTACGAGAGACTGATCGACAGTTTTATGGAGGGAGAGTGTCTATTCAGACGTGTGGGGTTTTTTTTGAGTTTTCTTTCCGTTGTCTGATCAGAGAGGCAGATTTCTACTCATTGGGGTGGGGTCGGCGTGTGGGTGGACGGATTAGTATTTTTTAATACTACGCTGTTAGAAATTTGTTGCAATTTCAGTCACAATGTCATCTGAATTTTCAATGTTGTGAGTTTGAATTCAATTTAAAATGAAAACGTTCACTAGGTTTCTCATTCATCTTGAAATTTCAACAAAATTGGGTTCTTCGTGTTAAGGGGAGACTACTGTGAGTTTTAACAGTCGTGGGTCATTGGAGTGAGACTTTTCATACGTTGAAAATCGATTATATAGATCTGAAAATGAATAATTAGTGCAAAAAAAATTTTTTTTTCATTGTTCGTTTGCCCGAAAACGCTTAAAATGCCAAAAACAGTCCAGGGCCTCCAATGTTTGAGCTACTAATGATTTTTTTTGCAAAATTTTCGGAAAAATATGTGGAATAACAATTACGAGCTATTTTTTTTTTAATTCACCTCTTACGTGGCTAAATTTGCTTTTTTTATATTTTATTACACAAAGTGATTTTTTTATATGAAAAAAAAAATGAAATCAGCTGTGTAGGAGTCGGATTCCAAAAAACTGGCTCGTAATTGTTGTTCCACACATTTTTCCGAAAATTTTGAAAAAGAAGAAACCTCTGTAGCTTAAAAATTGGAAGCCCTGGACTATTTTTGACATTTTAAGCGTTTTCGGGTAAAAGAACAATGAAAAAAATTTTGTTTGCACTAATTACTCGTTTTCAGATTTATATAATCGATCTTCAACGTATGAAAAATCTCACTCCAGTAACCCACGACTCTGAAAACTCACAGTAGTCTCCCCTTAAAGATTCATTGATTTTTCAACGAAAGTTTGAATTTTCGGACTCATCGTGAAAATTGACCATCACATACAATTCCGTTTTCAATCGATTGAAAATTCAGAGAGGTTATGGCCTGAATTTTCAAAATTTTCACGGTTTTTCAGTGCCGTACGTACCTGAAAATCGAGAATTACTTGAATATTCCCGAAATTAACTGATTCGTCAATGAAGAATTCCACAAAAATTTCACGCAACTTTGTCGCTGTTAAAAATTCCAAGCTTTTTCACTTGCAATTCCAAGAGTAATTTTCTAACAGTGTAACGGGTTCGTTAATTTCTTTTTCTTTAAATACAACGATGACTTTTATGAGTGAAGACACGACCCTCAATTTTTTCAAAATTTTCATTTGATTTAGAGACCAAAAAAAAAAAAATTCTGCAAATTTTGTCTCAATTCTTCTCATTTCGCATTACTTTTGAGTTCTCAGACATTAACTTATGAATAAACTTGAAAATCAGGCGATTGTCATCATAGTGGTAATACCGGATAGTAGTGAAGAGTTAAAGTTAACACCACGTGAGTTATCTGTGAAAGCCGAGGGGGTGGGATGGGAGGGATATTTCAGCAGCATCCGCCTGGTCGCGCCAATATAGCAATAATAGCTGAAAACCTCCTCCCATCCTCAGTCAGAGTAAAATGCAACGATACATGGGATGATGGATAGAGAGAGAGAGAAAGAGAGAGAGAGAGAGAGAGAGAGAGAGAGAGAGAGAGAGAAATTTTGAAACTCGTGTTATACGATTCCTCCGCTCCCCCCGGCCCCCTCCGAACTCTTCGCTGGGGGGATTTATAGCCGTGAAGAAAATAGAGATCGCACTATTTCGGTAAGCAATGGCTGACGACGTATTGAGTGCACCGGAGTATCATCTCGGAAAATTTACAACTTTTCACTTCATAGGAGGTTTGACAATTCGGAGAACAATGTAATCGTGATTTTTTAATTATTTGAAATTATTACATGATAATAATCCGATAAAGTTTTTAGTCACCACCCGAGTAGAAATTTCACTCAGTTAGCTTGGATCTAGATCAGTTTTAGGTCCAATACTGAACACAATTTATTGATTAGACTTTCGGATCAGGATCTGATGAGATTCTGAATGGAATTCTGGATCCAATGCGGCAAAGTGAATTGTGATCCTATTCTGATCAGTCAAATCTCGACTAGATCCGTATCGGATCCGGTACTGTTAGAAAGATCGGATCCTAGAATTTTAATCAGGCATGGATCCAAACAAGCGTTACATTTCTGATCCAAAACTGATCAAAGTCCGTTTTTACTGGTCAGTCTCTTATTCTATCCTGATTTTAATTTCCACTCGGGCAATTTTCAATTTCTGTCATTTATTCTATCGAAAGACGAGGATGGAAATAGAATTTATGGGTTTTTCTTATTCGATTCGACAAAATATATCGATTTTAAGGGGATAACGTCGGTGAAAGTTGATAGTCTTCACTGGGCCTCGGGGCCCATTAAACAGTTTGTGATATGACGGAATATGGGAGTAACTAGAGAAAATCGTGGACCCGATCGATTTTGCCCCGTATAACCATGAAAAACTTCATTTTTTCCGTTTTTAACCTTCAAAACACGCGCGAAAAAAGTTAATAGGGGCGCGAAGCGCATGTTCGCTAGTTCCAATTGAAAATTGAAATTAAAGAACTTGTTACTTGTGATTTCAGGACGAACGTTAAATGGTCTACCGCTCCTTGAATTTCCAATGTCGAGTGGTGAGCCAACACTGGAGCCCGTGAGAATCAAGAGGGCGACGCTCTGGGCGAGAGTCGAATTGAAACGCTCGTATCATTACAAACATCATCGACGACAGTACAATCACAAAAACATCACCCTCTGGGTATTTAGGGTAAAATATGGCAATAGAACGCATCTCCGGGGGAAGGTAAAATTTCAATTCTCTGACAAAATTTCACGTGCAAAAAAAATTTCACAGAAAGACCTAGCGAATCGAATTTTTTTTTATCGTTATTTTACATCGCTTCGACCCGGTTAGGGTAGGGTAAGCTACCCAGTAGATGGACACTGCCCTATAGATGGACGAGCTACTTTTGAATAGGAAATTACGCAAAAAATACTGAAATGTGAATTGTTGCTTTGAATTTTCACTAACTGTTGTGATTCTTAACCCCTGAGTGAGGATTTTTTTTCGATCAATTTTTTTTTCAATTGCTAAAAAACAAACGTCCATCTACTGGGCGGTTTTCTTAGGCGTCCATCTACTGGGCAGTTTACCCTATACTGCGATGATGATCAAGACTTTAAATGGTTAGATCCCACCATTCTAATCGGCCGGGACTTGAACTCGGAATATTTCGCATGTGAGGCAATGAACTTACCCACTGCGCCATGCCACTGGGTAATCGAAATTTTTGATGAAAAATATTCTCTAAATAAATCAATAGAATTCAAAGATTTTTTGTCGAATTCATTCATTACAACGAGAAGAAAAATAGAGTGCAAAAAACTTGGAAAGTTCATATCATATTTTTTAATAGAAATTCGATATAATTTTTCACAGCATTCACTAGGTTTATCGGCGATTTTTTTTCGTGCGTGTTACTAAGGGGAGACTGCTATGATTTTAATTTTCTATTGTTCAAAAAAAATTTTTCAAAATTCAAAAAAAATGTGTATAATAACAATTACGAGCTAGTTTTTCGAAATTCGACTTCTACGCAGCTAATTTTGTTTTTTTAATAGAAAAAATTGTATCATTGATGTAAAATGGCTAGAAATGCACTTCAATAGCCCGCGAATTTGAAAACTCATAGTAGTCACCCCTTAAGCGACAAAAAATTATCTTTCGTCAAGAAAAAATAATGAAAAGTTTATTCTAGGAACTGAGTGAGCATCTGGAAATGGTGACGTCACTGACAGTGAGTGTAAACCAATTAGGTTGGCAGAAATTTGACGTAACGAGAGTGGTTAACACCTGGTTCACATCGCACAGTCATTCACGTGAAAAATTGACATTACTCATCGATTGTACGAGATGCGGTACAAATGTCCATATATCGACCTTTGGAACAGACTCGCTGAATGTCATTGAGTTGTCTGTCGATCCAAAAGGTTCGTGGATAACCTAACCTCCATGCTTCCCCCAAAAATGCTCCCAATAGATTTTTTCAAAATGGCGGCTGGGTGGATTTTCCCCCGAATTTCCTCAGAAAAAAATTATTTTCCAAAAACTGAGTATGGGCCATCAATTGTTCACTCGGGAAGAGTAAAAATCACGAAGAAAAATGGAGGAATAATTTTTTTCGAGGGAATTATGAGCACTTGAAAATTCGAGGTGGACGAAAATTTCGAGTTAAACCATAGAAATCGTTTGTGGATTGATTTAAGGTACTCAAGATCCTGATAGACCATTCCTGGTGGTTCGTACGGATCCAACAGCTGTCAAAAGAGTAAGGAGACGTGCGATAGAGTGCAGTGGAGCTGTCAAAGGACAGTGTTGTAAACAAAGGTTTTATGTCAACTTCTCAACGCTCGGTTGGGACGACTGGATCATTGCTCCTCAGGGGTATGTCGTGTTTTTCCATCCACATTTTTCGTTCAAAACTCACAGATCGATTGAACATGGCGGCAGTCTTGAATAAATAACCGTGAGAAAGTTAAAAACTCAAATAATGATTATTTTTCGTAACTCTTTCGGTAAAACGGGGGTACCTACCGCAGAGTAAAAAATTAATTCATTCACGAGTCAAGTACATGCACCGTTGACTCTAAATTGCTCATTCTAGAGGCCCTGTTAATCGATCACGTGTTTTATTAATGAGTGCAACTCATCGATTGACGAATTATTCGATTAATTGATTAAGCCTAGACCCTCATTCATTCACCGATTTTTCATTCATCATCACGATTGAGGCGATCAATCCAATAGAATTTTCTATAAAAGTTTTTACACGTGTTGTCAAATATTATTAATGATTTTTTTTTTCAGGTATTATGCCAATTACTGTAGAGGCGATTGTACAGCTGGTCACAGAACACCAGACACATTCCTCAATTACTACACCCACGTAATCGAGAAATACAGACAAATGGACAAACTGGATGGTATGCAGCCATGCTGTGCACCAGTTAAATTTTCAGCAATGTCCCTCATCTATTATGGACCAGACTCAAACATCATAAAGCGAGATTTACCAAAAATGGTGGTTGACGAGTGTGGCTGTCCATAAATTACCCCCAAAAATAACCACCAACTTTCCATTTCTATTCATAAGAAGTTAGTGAAATCCCAAAAGAAAGAATCTCTAAAGAATCAATTTTTTAGCTAAATTTTTTTCCCACAAGAAGACATCGTGTGCGATTTATTCGAACATTTTTTAGGTGGACCTTTAGCTGAAAAAAAAATCACTGAGGGAAAAATGGGTCTCGAATCTAGTTAGGATAATCAAATTAAATTTTTGCATAAAGGCTTGATTAAAAAAAAGGAGAATGGTAACTGCTGAGTAAAAATGAAATAACATTAACGAAAATTCTTACTGAGAGCTTAAGTCCTTTCGTATTAGTTTGCAAGGAAAAATTTACCAAAATAAAAGAAAGTAATAATTCTCACACGATATATAGTGTATATATGAGGTGATTAATCTGAGAGATATTTAATAATTAAGTAATATTAATGTAAACGATAAAAAAAACTCAATCTAATTGCCTTGTTTTTTATGCGAAATATGAGGGAAGAGTAGTTGATGCAGAAAATAATGATGCATTATTTCATGAAAGTATTGAAATTTACAAGATAAAGATACGAATGAAAGTATAAATTGATAATAATATTAATATTCAACGCCAGATTTAATATTAAATATTATATTGTATAATGTATATATGGTTTATGCGATTTTTTCGCAATCGAGGTCAAGTGAGATGTTCCAATTATTTTTTTTCCTCAAATTTTTATTGTCGAATTTTTTGGGCTATTATATCGGTTAATGCGAGAGTGAATGGCATTGATGAAAGACAAATTAATCATTCAGAGTTCAAAGGCCAAGGAAATTAAATTGTGAATTCAGGGTTTTGAGGGGTTGATGAGTAAATTTTGAGAATTTTACAAAAAAAGCATGAATTAATGAAAAATGTGCTGTCTCACAATTTAAAGAAAACAAATAGTTAAAGTGAATTTTCCATTAATACTTTAAAATAATTTAATAATAATGAAATTGAGTCTGTACTATAATCTTAGGGCATTCCATAAGCTAGGTAAAATGAAGAAAAAATTTGGGGAGTATTGAAAAATGAAAATCAGTTGAAATTTCATGGATTCGAGAGCAATAACATGAGGTGAATTGAAGAGTCGTTGAAATTTAATTTAAGGGGGAAAAACGTGACAATAAAGGGGGGATTCAAGAGCACGAGGCGTCTTTTCTTTTGAAATTGGATTTGTTTTATTTTATTAAAGATGAAAATTTGACTGAGAAAAAAAATTGTTCACTCTTTTTTTCTTGTGGGTAGATGAATGAAAAATAAATTTAAAAAACGGACACTGAAGAATTGAAAACTCCAAGGGGATGTGTGTAAAAAAATCCGTGAGACAAGAGCCGAAAAAATTGTTTCACATGAATAAAAAATTGAATAAACTCAAAAATAAAACGGGTGAAACCAAAATTACGAAAGTGACAAACCCACGTAGCCTTACTGGGCCTTACTAAGGTTATTATCGCATTACTACTAAATTTAATATTTAAATAAAAAACAATTTAACAAAAAAAAAAAGCAAGAAAAAAAGAAATACTATTTACGCTATTTGAATATCCAATCGATAAAGAAAATACATTAACATGTACACAAAAAGCATTTTCCCGCGAAAAAAAAAACGAAATTGAAAAATATAGATATGTATATTTAAGAAAAGGGGGGAGACATTTGCCATTTTTGAAGCTAGCCAAAAAAAACTATTGCGTCCAATTTAAAAAGCATACTTTGATAGTATAGAACGGGATTTATATAAGTATTTGAAAGTTTTGAGGTGTGAGAGGAATTTTTTCGACGGAACTTGATTAAATAAAAACGATCTAACAAAAACAATGAAGCCTTCATGAGCTCAAGGACTGTTTAAACTACCCGTATTGTATAAAAAAAAATTCAATAAAATCGTAATGAGGTTTCGATGATCAATCGAACATTGAGTCATTGAATAATTGATGAAACACTATTGTTCGATTAATTATTCATGCCTATTATGAATTATTTGTTATCGGGAGCTGATACCTCGTGTTTGTATGGAATTCTCTGGTCACGTGATGTGTGTAATGTTGCAGAAATTGAAATGTAGCGTCAAAAATTTAGTGGGTGAGGGTTACATGTCAAAATAACACACGTAAATGTTAACACAAACAAATTCAACACAATTATCAACACCGTCTTCGAAACCAATAATTATTTACTTTTGGCTTGAGAATTCGCGTGATGAAAAATCAAAAGAATGTGGACAACAATTCAGTCAATTGTATCAATAAATGAGAACATGAAAATCAGTAAATCAGCAAATTTAAGAAATTGATATCAAGTTACAAGTTAACTAATCACACCAAAATAATATTATACTACACAACACTTCGCAGTTTCACTACTTATAATCAGAAAAAATATCATCATCAAATCAATACTAATTCCAATTCCAACGTACGCATCGCCCAAGTGTCCAACAATCAAAATAAATACGATGACTAAACACCGAGGGGCTAGTCACTTAGGAAATCACTGGACCATTCGACTGGAAATCAAGGAAGAAATCACCAGAAATCAATGGAAATCACTGGCAATCAAGTGATTTCCATTTTCGGTAGTAATTTCTAAAGACTTCTGGAAATCATCGGAAATTAATAGAAATGATAAAGAAATCAGGTGATTTCCGAAATCATTCAAAATCATCGATAAGTGTAAAATCGAAATTGATTTTGCAGTTTCAACTCTACAATTTTTGTTATGGTATTGTATACGTATTTTGTATACGTATTGGTACGTCATGTAGAAAACTGCCATTATAACATTATCATTAGAACATGAAAATCAGTAAATCAGCAAATTTAAGAAATTGATATCAAGTTACAAGTTAACTGATCACACCAAAATAATATTATACTACACAACACTTCGCAGTTTCACTACTTATAATCAGAAAAAATATCATCATCAAATCAATACTAATTCCAATTCCAACGTACGCATCGTATTATCGACAGACGCCCCACTCTGGTCTTGAAATCATGATTTCTTCAGTGATTTCTTGAAATCAAGAAATTTCTTGAAATCATTGGAATCTACTAGAAATCATGGAAATCATAAGAAATCAAAAGAAATCATGATTTATAATGCTGATTGAGAAATCACAAAAATCATTCGAGAAATCACAAAAATCATTTGAGAAATCACAAAAATCATTCGAGAAATCACAGAAATCAACAAGAAATCAAAGGAATTCATCTGATTCTGGAAATCCCTGAGTCACTCAAGTGAGGAGTGACCAGCCCCTCGCGAAACACAACGCTTTAGAAGGCATCAGCGATGTAAACCTCTCAATAGTCTTTCTGTCTGATCAAGCCATGCATTCGAATATTGCTGGCTTGAGCACGCAAATACTCAAGAATATCACAGTCGGCACTGAAATTATCACAAGTAGGGATTATTGAGGTGACACGGAACTTCAAATATATACGCACACAAATACACGCGTGTTAAATTTGTATATGCTAAATTGTCAAGGGTTGAAAATGCATGTGTTAAATTTGTGTGTTGAAATTTACGTGTTTTATTTTTACCGGTAACGGTGGGCGGGGCGTGATGGAGGGGCAGGAGAAGGAGAGGGGGCGAAGATAAGGCTAGTAGAGTCTCCATAACTCAGGGTATAATTTTTTTTAATGATCTCGTTAACGAATTTCCGAAATCAGCCAATAAATGAATTAATCAAAAATGCATATTCACACGCAAATAATTCAGCAGAGATAGCATAATAATGAGAGGTTTCGGCTCCCGTATTATTACAAAACAAAAGAATATTCGCGGCTTCGATTTGATTCCACGGCTTTTTTGAATAAAAAGAAAAACAAATATTGATGAAGTACTCTCAAAATATTAATAAAAAAGGATAATAAATTAACTCATAAGGTGAAAAATTTTTGGGCGATGATTGAAAAAGTGCGGTATATTTAAAAATAAAATACGAGTCCGTGATAATAACTGAAAAGAAAATGCGCACGCTGTAATTTCGATGCTCTTTTTTCAATACAAAAATTAATTAATTAATTAAAAGGAAAAGAATGAAAAAAACATGGAAGTATTAATGGACCCCGTATTGTTGTAAATTTTTAGGCAAAAAAAATAACAAAAATGTTATAAATTTTTTCTTCTACAATTTTTGCTATGAAATGAAGAAAAACTTTAACTTTTGAGCTTCTCCGACAAAACTTTGGAAATGTTTAAGAGAAATAGCGAGATTAAAAAGATTAACAATCTATTAATTGAAATGTATAATTAATAATTCATTAGTTTTTCATTTATTTATCACTGATAAATTAATTTGCGAGTGGATAATACATGAAACTGTTGTGTAAATGAAATGACAGAATATTGTATGAAAGATAATAGTAATTACTTTCATTGCTAAATGCCAAAAATGTGGAATTTCGATTATTCCAATTGTCAGTGAAGTAATTACGAATAACAATTAATTAGAATAACAATTTTTTTCTACAAACCAATTGAAATTCCACGTCAGCATTTTTCCATATTTCATTCGATTCAACAATCGCAATAAACAATTACTCCATATTTTCCATTGAAAGCTTTGACATTATTTTTTTTCGTTAATTGTTAAGATATTGTTTTTGGGGATGAAAGACAATGAATTTTCTTCTTCGAATTCTTATAAATACACATAAGCCGTTATATAAAAGACGAGGAAAGGAAAGTAACTGAGAAAACTGAGAAAAACAAATGATTAAAAAAAATAAAAATTGTAAAACTTTGATGAGTCGACTTTATTAACAGAATAATTTCCATCATTTCATTGATTTATTAACTATATCCTGTAATTTACGCATTACCCTCCCGCCTCCCCAATTTTACCCATAATTATTTTTCATTTAATAATAATTCAATTTTTTGCTTTCGAGAGGAAGCTTTCTAATCGTTCAAATTTGAGTTCATTTAATTTCAATTGTTCGCTAATTGAAACGTTACGAGGGTCAGATTAAGGGTCATATGAAAGAGATTACGAATTATAAGATTAAGGGTCACATTAAGGGCCCTAATAAGGATAACAAGAGTCAGATTAAGGATCAAAATAAGGGTCACAAGGATCAGATTAACGGTTACAAGGGTCAAAATAGGGTTCATGAGAGTTATAATGAGGGTCAGATTAAGGATCTAAATAAGGGTCACAAGGGTCAGATTGAGGATCACAAAAGTCAGATTAAGGTTCCAAATAATCGTCTCTAGGTATCTCTCTATATTATAAAAATGCAAATTGCCTTCTGGTGATGAAAATTCTTTACTCGGAATTGAGACTCCAACATTAAGGGTCAGAAATGAAGGGTCATATGGTGGTCGTCCAGCGGAGCGAGCAGGGGGCGTATCCCGCCAGTAAATGAAATTTTTCAAATAACATTTTATCGAAGGGCTGAGGGGAGAAATAGACCCGTAAAAAGGACAATCTGTACGGATTGTCTATACAACGTTGTATAGAAGAAAGGAATAATAAGAATAATTACGATGATAACATTCAACCAAGTTGAAAATCAGACCGAATCAGTTGAAAAGAAATCTTATTCAATTTAATAAAATGAAATAAACAATGAATTATGCAGGATAGAAGGAAATGATGTGCAAAATAACCATTCAGAAGCATATTGCTAATTTATTAGCAAAAATAACTACTATATGCAATACAAGAGCAGTTTCCCATTTGTTAATTACTTTTCGGAATTTCATTTACATTCCACAATTTTATATTCTCGATTATTTGAAATCTTGTTTAGGGGAGGGTGGGGTAAAATGGACACTTTTGATATTTATAAAGAAATATTTATAACTCAGAGACAGATTTATCAATTGAAACCAGTTTAGGCTCAACACAAAGGGGAAGAATTGTTCTTTTTATTGAAAAATAAAAAAAACATTTCACCAACAATTCAACCTGTCATTAACATTTAAAAAAAGTCAAAAGTGTCCATTTTACCCCATTCTCCGCTATATCGGTAGTGTAGGGAGTGCATCTGCATTACCGACGGGCCTAGTAATGTCTCAACGAGAGGGATGACATTTCAAACCGAACCTTTACAAAATACAGTAATGGCGTCATTCAGCAACATGGACATATTTTCTCCGGCCCCTTTTTGGCAAAATGGTCCAGCACCAGGGGCTATTTACAATTTCCCAGGGAGAGTTGTCAACCACAATGCCAGCCCCATCCAGGTTTCACAGTAAGTCAACAAAATCCTCGATAAATATCGACGAAATTCCTATCAATTCTCGAAAGTGCATATCATCCCAGTCACTTCAACTCTCAGCAAATTTCTTAAAACCGTTTTCAAAAATCTGTACTCAATCCTTAATACCGATTTTCCCTTCGAAGAAGTTCAATCAGCACATTTCTACTAATTGAAATTTTTTTGAATCGTTTTCTCGTGAATGAAAATTCAGCGAAGCGAACTTAACCTCAAAATTATTGAAGTTTCATTGGAATTCGAATTTCTCACACGAAAAGAATAATATTAAAACATTGTTCATTTACTTGTGAGTGTTTTTATTTTTTTTCACTCTGTTAATTTTATATTCTAACATTTTATAAAGCTGGGATTTTTATTTTCTTTAATGTCTTCATTGATTTAATGTCCCTCCCACTCTGAAAAATAGTTAAGAAAACCGATTGATAATTTTTTAAGGTCTCCAGTGACGACTGGCACGTCAGTCGTTGGAATGCAATTCAAGGATGGTGTCATGATTGCTGCTGACATTCTAGCGTCTTATGGATCACTAGCTAGATACAGAAATGTCGAACGTATCATGAAAGTCAATGACAATATTATTATGGGAGCTGGTGGAGATTATGCTGATTATCAGTATCTCAAGAACATGATTGATCAGAAAATGTGAGTCAGCATCAATGAATTTTCTGTACAGTCCAATCTTCGTGCAAGACACCACCGGAACTGCAGGGGAATAAAATTCCGAGAATTACGTATTACCCACTACTTGCGCGCAGAGGGGCGAATATTTTGATTTCATATTCTTCGTACAAGAAACGACGATTTCAATTTTTCATGATCATTTGGTTACGATTGCTGATGTGAAACACAAATGTTTGATTACACGGTATTGTTCCTTTTGAAAATGGCAACTAAGAAATTTGAACTTGCCCTGAATATATTTAAAATCATCGCACAATGCAGACTCCAGAACGGAATCGCACCTAAATTAATTTTAAAAAATGTTAACCTAAGATTTTCAACCGAGTCTGTATGTCTGTATGTCCTTTTCGTTCTATAACTCATGTAGAAAGTAATTCGCTGCATGTTTTTACCGAATGTTCGAATTGCATCAAAGAGAAGTTTTTTTGGACTGTGTCATTTTGCCCCATATTTCATTTTTCCCCGCTGATGCATTTTGCCCCTCTCCCCTAATCATTGATATTTTTCTCATCCTGAAGTTTCATAATTTGACTATGGCTCAAACCAATTAATTAATTTTTTATCATTAAAATGTGGTCTTTCAGTCTCGAAGAGCATTGCCTTGATGATGGCTTCACGTTGAAACCGAAATCCCTCCACTGCTGGTTGACACGAGTTCTCTACAACCAGAGATCGAAGTTCGATCCCTTGTGGAATAATTTCATAATTGCTGGATTCGATAATGGAAAACCGTAAGAACCAATCGATTCACTCAATTAAATATTTCTCAAAAAATGAGAAAGGTGCGCAAGTCACACGTCTTGACTTTAGGGATGCACGAATTGGTGAATGTCTCAATGTCAATTTGATAATAGTCTTTACACCGCACTAGATATTCTCTCGAAATTAAATTTGATGATTGACCCAAAACAATTGACAGTTAACTCGGAATTAATGGATAATTGAATGAAATAGAAACGCTTCACAGAGCGCTAGACTCGATATAATACTCGGTGATGTACTCGATGCTCGGTTACTCTGACACTGTACTGTATAGACTCCCTGACTAACCGATGTATGCTCTTTGAGGAGTAGATTGACACTACTGAAATTTCATATTTGGCGATTTGCTTCGTGATTTGCCCGTGAACCGGAAGGGTCCCGAGTCGGTCGAGATTTTCCGTTGAGACCGGTAACTTTAGATAATGACTTATTTACTGCATTTCAAACAAGGTCAAACAAAAATTTCCTTATCTTCCTTAGTTTTAAAGATATTCCTCAAAAACTCAGATGAGAGCTAAGTCAACTTGAACCGTTTTACCGCTTCGCTACTGATTAAGTTTTAATTAATGGCGATTGATGGGGCTCAACAATACCTACATTTGAGGAAAACAAAAGATTCAATTCCATCGATTCATTAGCGAACAATCAAAGAAAAATTTGTTTACATATGTACGCACATACATACATACTGTCTAAAAATAGCATTTTGCGGACTTTTTGAATCATAATGGGTCGCTATAACACGGGAAATTCAAAACTTAAATTGAACGATTACAACGCTCTCATTCGGAGGCAAAAAGGAATACTAACTTCAGAGGAGACGTTCAGATGGGGAAGAAACGCATGCACAGCTGATGGAATGCACTCTAAAGCGAAAAATAAACTAAACATAATCAATTAATTCATTGATTTCTCATTCAGATTCATGGGAACAGTGGATAAACTTGGAACAGCCTACGTCGACCCAGTAATTGCCACTGGTTACGGTGCCTACATGGCGACTCCATTACTTCGCAAAGGACACGAGGCAAATCCAGAAATGAGTGAGGAAGAGGCCACTCAGCTCCTCCACCAGTGCATGGAGGTCCTCTACCTGAGGGATGGCAGATCATTTCCCAAAGTGAGTTGTCACCCGTAAAAACTTGCCAAAATAACATTTTTTCCATTTTTTAATGCTTGAACTAATTGCTAAATTAACTATTGATTTGTTGATTCGTTCAGTATCAACTGGGAGTCATCACGAAGGAGAAAGGCATCGAAATAAAGGGACCAATCGACGTCAAAGGACACTGGGCCATTGCTGGAATGTAAATTGTTGAATACATTATTCAATTATATTCTTCAATAATTCGAATAATTCAAATCTTCATGAATAATCTTTTTTAATTGATGAATAAAAATTCGTAAATAAAAATTGCCCATTGGAAGAGAACTGTTTTTATTTTCTACTAAGTAAGAATATCGCAGCCATTCTCAGTAATTAAGACAGTGTGTTCAATCTGTGCTGTTCTGGCTTCGTCAGCAGTCACTGCAGTCCATCCATCCTGAAGCACTTTAATTTTAATATCTCCTTGGGTCAACACTGGCTCTATTGTGAATGTCATTCCTGGCTGCATCTCTCCATCTCCATCATTAGCTTGAAATAATAGGCACAATTAATAAATTCGCCAGAAGTATGAAAAAAACGGTGGAGATTTTTTGTGGGAAATTCATTATTTTCAATCCATTACTTCCTGAACAAATAATTGAAAAAATCAATTACCAAAATGAAAAATGTCAGGTAGCCCATGAAAATAAGTGCCAATCCCATGTCCAGCGAAGTAAGGAATAACAGAAAATCCATTAGCATTCGCTATTTCTTCAACAACATGCCCTGAAAACATCAGACGTTCAGTTATTTTTTAATGTAAATATCTAATTATTCTCCTCGTACACTGAGAGAAAAACAAACACGTTGTCAAACAAGTCTTGTTTGGGCCAACAAAATCGCTAGTTGAAAATTGCCAAAAAAGAATTTGTTTAGGTTAAATTTGAAAGTCTCAAACATGAATAATTGCTCTGCTTTCGACAGCAACGAAATATTTGGCTCAAGAGGCGGGTAATTCACACCAGACGGTGCCTTTTCAGGATGAAAATATCTCATATAGAGGAAAATTTATCAACAAATATTTTATCACCAAGTTACAAGATTACTATCATATCATTATTATTGTTTCATTTAAGGGTTCATTTCTTGTCTGTGATTATTAGACAGTCGAAGCGAAAAACTACTATTCCTCGTTTCGCATAAAACAAAGATTTTTCGGGAGCAAAATACGTATAAGAGTATCGAATAACGAAGGAGCAGTGCTAGAAATAACATTTCTTATGTGTACAGGGAATGCAATTTTCTTTGAACTACTAAATCTATTTTTGCGACAAAAATTTTTCATTCTGACGCACTCTCTGCATGTTTGGCACAAAAAAATCCTTTTTTGATAATTTTCAAAAAACTATTCTATTCTTGGCACAAGTTCGACTTGTTTGTGAACTCTGTCGTTTTTCTCTCAGCGTAGTATTTCAAACAAGCATTCACCTATGTTACAAAACTGTTCATTAGGCCTGCAAATATCGATAGCAGCATGCAGGCATTTTTGTGTGACATTTATCAATTTCTTCATTTGATCGTCCACTTTACCAATCGTGAACATTGTTGCACAGTCGCCATGAAAACCATTCAAGTAGACCTAGAAAAAAATCAACTTTTCATCATTATTTTCCTGGGAAAGGGCGGAGTAAAACGGACGTACAGTGGGATTCCCCCATTTTTCTATAATTTTCAAAATATTTTTTTGAGCTTTAGCACTGGATTTTATTCATGGGTAATCGATCCGTTCTACCCCTTCGAATACTCATGGACATCGTATTCACTGAGACATCGACGTTGAGACTGTCTCCCTCGACCAACGGACGATTGTCCGGGATTCCGTGACACGCGACATTATTAACACTCGTGCAAATTGATTTTGGAAATCCTTGGTAATGCAGAGGGCTTGGATAAGCTCCATTATTAATTATGAATTCGTGAAGTTGTTCGTCCAGGAAGTCTGTCGTAATTCCAG
The DNA here is from genome assembly GCF_001412515.2 of Diachasma alloeum. Classification (NCBI taxonomy): domain Eukaryota; kingdom Metazoa; phylum Arthropoda; class Insecta; order Hymenoptera; family Braconidae; genus Diachasma; species Diachasma alloeum. The sequence continues at coordinate 980,373 of NW_021680488.1, forward strand.
GCTAAACAAAATGATGAATAAATCCGGATTAAGTCATTTTTCAAGTTCAAATAAATTTTTTTTTCGGAACAGGACTTTTTGGCGCCAAATGCAATCAATAACAAAGCTTGAATAGCTTTCGAAAAAAACATTTTCAGATCTTACTGAAAAGAATTATTATTTTAAATGATCGATTTTTTCTGTTTTCCATATTTGTTATATACTACACTTTCTATACACGAATATTTATACACTCATGTATTTTCTCATGGACGCAATTGGTTGAAAGTTTCAACAAAATATTGAATCATTTTTTTCTCGTATGTAATACCACAAGAGCTTCAAAATTATCAGGGATTTCCCGATAGGTTCTTCGCAAACAAACGAAGGAGTCAAGTTTTTCAGGTTAAAAAATCACGCGTGATTTTTCCTGAAAAACTTGCATCGTTTGTATGCAGGGAACCTTGAGGGAAATACCTGATTAATTTTACGAACATGTTCTTTGAGAGTTCATTTCTAGCTGTTATGTGACGATGTAAACAAACAGCCATGCCGTTTTGTCATGTTAATCGAATGAAGTCATCGGACTTCATCCGATGACTTCGTAATTTTGTTTTAATTTAGAATAATAAATGCACCTGAAGAGGAATGCTTTGTGCATTCGAAACGTCGTGCAATTAAACTAGGTTAAACATTTTTTTGTGTTGATTATTGCTGCTGATTAAAACATGGCCCAGAAGAATTTGAATAATGAATAAATGAATTTTGAATTTCATAAATTTTTCGCGTCTCTAGAGTAGGACTAAAAATTCAGTTTTTAGCAACTGATCATTGCAATCATGCGTAATCTAATTTTTATGAACAAAAAAACGGGAGGTTGAAACGAAAAGGCGGGTCAAACGAAAATTTATGAAATTCAAAATTCATTTATTCATGATCTATTGCAAATAAAGTAAAACGGATGCTTAACTTTATTATTTGGAGTATAACGAACTTTAAAAAAAGCTAAAATCGTATGAAAACTACGGCGCAAGGAGCATTTTGAAGGTAAAAACAGGAGAAAATCAAGTTTTTCGTGGGTACAAGGGGCAAAATCGATCGGCTCCGCGATTTTTCTTAGTTATTCCCATATTCCGTCGTATATCACAAACTCACATTTGTCTATATGAACTTTTAGAATTCAGTAGCGAAGTGGTAAAACGGTTTAAGTCGACTCATCTCTCAGTTGAGTTTTTGAGCAATATTTCCGAACCTAAGGGAGATAGCGAAATTTTCATGATTACATTTGTTGTAGCTCTCAATCGGCTCTACAAAAAAGGTCATAACAAAAATTTTGCCATCTCCCTTAGATTCCGACATATTGATTGAAAACTAGTCAATAGTCAAAATTGACTTATACCGTTTTACCACTTCGCTACTGAATTTTCTCCTACAATTATTAATTTCTATCTATGAAACTACTTTATTGACTCGATCATTGCATTGTTGAGTCAATGAAGAAGTTTCATAAATAAATAATAATAATTGCAGGAGAAAACACAATTCTAAAAGTTCATATAGACACAGGGGTTCCGTTTCCCCTTCAAGAAATTTTTTCATATGCGCCAAAACAAATCAGCGCCAAAAAGTAACGTGCCGAATTTTTTTCGATTCATTTTTATCAGAATGGGCTATTTAAAATTACCTACTCTCTCGTAATTTTTTCTTAATGTCAACAAATATTAAATTTCCAATCATGTTAAACACAGAACATGAACAGATAAGAACAATTTCTTAATTGGTAATTCCTCACCTTGATTATGTTTTTCGTATGATTTAAAACCTTTTTTGCCAGCATGCAGCTCTGCCTCATGGACTCGATCTGATCATCATTTTTTATTTCAATTATGGGAGGGGGAATTTCTTGTGAATATGATCTGTAGTAGCAAGGCTTAGGGATTGACGATGGAACGTCTTTGAAAGGGCTCACATGCCAGGGCACAACAACTTCGTACTGTCCGAATTTATTGTTGACTATTCGCCTCTCTTTTTGTGGCAACTTCTAAATGAAGAAAAAATCGTAGAAATATTGCTGAAATTATGAGATGAAAACTCACCTTCGATCGTCGAAAAAAATTATCGAATAAATTTCTTGAGGGCTGAGCAATTTTCGAAAATCTCTTCAGCATTTTCACTAATTTTTATCAATTTTTTTTCTACACTTTGTACACTACTTTAAACTATTGAAATATTAATAAATTATTTATTATTTTGTTTTGTCAGGTGAACAATGACGATTGGAACTGAATTGTGAAAATCAATTTTTATTTCATTTTTATTGTTTTTACAGAAAATATTTCTTTGCGATGAATTTTCGGCACTAATATTGACTTTTTTAGGTTAGAGACTGTAAACATCGCATAGAGGTTAGGGCAGGTGGAAGAGCAGACGTTATTTCCAATATGGGAATGAATTTTAGAAAGAAATAAAAAAAATACTTTTTCAACATTCTAAAAATTTTATTCCAATCGAATAACAATTGACCATTCAAATTTTCCATTACAGTCTAATGAAGCAGTTTTACATTACAAACAAATCTGGAAATAAGTTTTTCTATTCAATAAATTTCTCTCAACTGATGGATGACTGAATAAAAAATTGTAAAAAAATTGTCATTGATGAAAATGGAATAAATAATTGTTGAAAAACAGAAGATCTTGAAAACGTATACAAAAGTTTTTATAGAAAGATGTATTGACTTCACTAACAAATTCTATTGAATTTTTCTTCAAATTTTCCTCAAATTTTCTAGGATTTTTTGTTTAATTTTTTCAATGAAAAGAGAAGAACTTTTTTTTCTCCACGATACTTTTTCACTGATGGTGATGGTTAGCAAATTGCAGCGCCACCCCACCCAACACTGTACCTCCTGAATATATTTTTTTTCTGCTGAATTGTTGATATTTTGAAAAAAACTTCATCACATGATTATACATAAGTGATATTATTGATAATTATAATAATCCGTGCAGTTTTCATTCTATTATTTATGGATTACTCAATAAAAGGTGAAATCGGCCAGATATTGGGCCGAGTCTAGCTATTGGCCTGTTCACCCTAATTCTTCAATAGAATCGATCAAAAACCAATCGAATTTTCAATAGAAGTTCGATAGAATTTTTTACGGAAATCAATAATTTGTTAGTGCAATCCCATTTTCCGCAGCGCGCCTATTTACGTAGGAGTGCTATCAATTGCTCGGATTTTTTTAGTTGCAAACTCGACATAGCCTCGAAGTCTGGGCTGAATGTACTCGTTCCACAATCTCGGCCCATACTGGTCCACCAAGCACCAAAGAACGTTAACAATAATTTTCATGAAAGATGAGGGCCAGATTACCATCAGCCATAGAAATAATCGGGAGGAGAATTTCTTAACAAACCATCCCCAGAAAACCGAGAGAGTCTCCATCACAGCATCAACGAATTTGGTAACGTCAGCGGTTTCGCCGCCGAGACTCACGAGTCTGATGGAGACGTTGACGATCGCATTACAAAACTCGATCGGCATTTTCATGCTCGCCATATTCGTCAGGGTGTCTCTAAATACATCGGTGAATTCGTAATTTCGGAGGTCGACATCAGTCATCTCTCTGATTATCTCGATGAACTTCTGGAGGAAGTCCCTGGCCGTTGGGCGCGCCCGTTGTATCGTTGTTTCTGTCTGAAAATAATTTCCGTTACTTTATGCTCCTTCATTATGTCTCAGAGAGGTTCAATTCTAGTAATCAGGTTCAGACACAATTTGGAAGAATTTGGAATTTTTTTCAGAGAAATTTAAATTTTCAATTTTGTGGTCCCTGTCCTTCATATTGACCAAGATTTTTCATGAAAAAACGGAAAAACAGCAATATTTCCAAACTTTGTATCAAAGGGTATATATATTTGATTGATTGATTGATTGATTGATCTAGATAGAGGACATCGAGACGAGTATTTTGAAAAACGAAAAATTGGAATCGGTGAAGTAGTTTTTGAGATATTGAGGAAAAACTAAATTTAAACAAGTTGTTATATCTCCGTAACTACTGGACCGATCGGGCTGAAACAGCGCGCCAAAGGTGAGCTCAATCATAGCTAAAATGGACCAAAATTTCAGATTTTTATCGACAAATTTCACCGTATGTATGTTGAATTTTCTAACAATTAATCGCCAAAAATCTTAGTTGTCACATACATACACACAGACATGACCGTAAAAACATCATTTCTTCGCGTTTCATAACATTTTACACCATTTCCAATCAAAATAAAAAAATCGAAACATCGGTCAAATACAGGGCTTTCATTCGGAAGCAAAAGGGTTCCATAACTTTGGATTATTCTCCGAAACAATCAACTTGAGGAGAGAATATCAAAAGGGATTTCATATTGTCTACGAAATTCTGCACAGGAAAGGTCCTTTAACGACGTTCGCATTCATCAATTAACGAAATAATTATGTACAAAAGATGTACTTACCATTCTTGGTATAAAAATACGGCTTTTGAGTCAAATGTGCGTAAAAAATAGTCGATTATCTAAAATTGTTCAGAGATTCACAGACGCCGAGGCCAAGAGTTGACGGAATGGCTGATGCTTAGATGCTTGCAGACAGTGGGATTCCCATCACTTTATTTTTTCGTAGCTCCGACCCATCAGAGCCCGACTTTCGTCGAGGCTCGCGGTGAGTGTATTTAGAGTGGTTCTATTGGTAGCGTTCAACTTGCCCATTTACCCGTCGAGTGGCTACCCAAGTAGAAATCTGCAGAACGTTACGTCTAAGACAGAAAATTCATATTGGGGACGCTATAAATCGCTGCGATTTCTGGTGGGTATCGCATGTACTAAAAAAATGGCCATCCGATGGTTTATCGTTGGTACTTCAATCAATTACTTTGCAAATCCTCAAGTTTTTCTAAACAATGACACCATCGGACCTTCGAGTACAACAATTAAAAACAATACAGACATGAATGAGTCGAAGAGGAACTACTATTGTCAGCTACAATGTGAGGGTTTGAACAAGTTTGAACGAGTAAACCATCGGTCGTCCATGTTATGAGGGCGATCACCACGCCACCATCGGTAAATAGCGGTCCCAATACTAATGTCTGTCCAAAAGAAATCGCTCCCGCCGAGACGTCTTAAAGATAGCAAACAGAAAACTTTTCAAATAGGATATCTCTTGGACAGACTTTAGTATAGGAAGTTTTCATCTTAAAGATAACTTTCTGCAGATTTCTACTTGGGTACTGCTGTCAAAACGTGCTTTATGCCTTTTTCGTCGCAAAAATTTCTAAAACTTATGGCTAGTGAATGCGCTTCACCGTCCCAAGTAGCAAACCTTGCGAAAGATATCTGAAAGTATACCAAAAAGGCTGACTAATGTCCGTCCAAAAGGTATCCTGTAGTCATACGATAACTTTTAGTTAACTTCTAGGTAATTTCTAGACACAAGTTACCTTTTTGGACAGATATTAGGAAGCCTTTTTGGTATACTTGCAGATACCCTCCAGAACTGTGCTGCTTGGGGTCGCTTATAATACGTTTTGGGAAACCGTCCGTATCAGCGATGACGCACAAAAACCGCTCAACATAAAGTGTTTTAGTGCTCTTCCCTGCCTTTGCAATAACAAACTTTGTGAACGCATCGACCACCACGAATAATTGGGATAACGTATGCGACTGATGTCACGAAAAATGAAGTTCTTCTGTTTCAGAAATTCTTTGATTATCGTTGTTGCCGTTTTTTCGGAGAGCACACGCCAATTACAATGCCACTGCGTATTTAGGGATATGTACAGTAGGTAATTGGGCTCGCTGAATAAGAAAACGCCACCTAGGATCTAAGGCGCACGGCCACTCACACACACAACACAACCAAATTTTGGGTTTGTGTAGGCGCGTATATGAGCGCCTTAGAACTAGAGATGCAAAATGACCGTCATTTTTAGATCGCGTCATATGATCAAAAATGACGGTCATGTGACGCACAAATTTTCCAACTACAAATGATTGTCACAAATCATTTGTAACCAAATTGTTGTCAAACCATCTGTATAGTTGCATAATGACGGTCATAACTAATTTCCAATTTGTGACGGTCATGAATAAAACAAAATAGTTTCATCTATATGGATGGAAAAAAACGTGATTTCCATTTCAAAATGCGGATTAGGCTAATACAAAAGGAATTCAATTGAAAATTGACCGAGAAAAAAAAAGTTTCATCTATGTAGATGAAAAATGACCGTCATTTTTCCTTGACACGTTGTGACGGTCATAGAAGGGGGAGGGGGAATTGGGACAGCCGTCATGAACACCTCATGATGTGACCATCAATGACGGTCACATGACCGTCATATGACGGGTCATGTGACGCATTTGCATCTCTACTTAGAACGACCATATTGACGAAAAACAGCGCCCTCAACGGTATTTAGAGAGTCCAAAATGTTTTTTTTACTTTAAAGCCGATGAGAGAGGAATCTTCCATATCAGATGTTGGTAAAACGAAATGTTATATTTCCTCGGCAATTTTCGCATGACAGATGGTACCATTAAGTTACCATTCTTCATCGTTAAATGGATGGATGATAAATAATAAATTCCCCTTCAATAAAAAAATTTTCCGTAATTTATAAATAATGATAATTGAATGAAATTGAAACGAACTTTGAAGCGGAAAGGACCCGACTTTTGATTAAATGATTAAGTAGTTTTATGAGTCCACACGATTCACAAACATCTCGTCTTTAGGTGAAACGTTATACCACATCTGCCCGGGTTAATCGACTAATTGAACCTGACGTAAACAATAAAGAGATTGCTTACACAGCTAGCGTGATGAAGCCGAACCGTTATGATTGCTCGCTCGATCTAACGAGTTAGCCATTAGTTGAATAATTTTTCGTAATCAAATGTCGATGATAATTTTGGCAAATTTTTACATGGAACGAATAGATTGAAGATTTTACTCTTCTGTATTTCGTTGAGGCAGAGAATGTGAGAATGAAAATGACAGAAAAATTACTTTCCGCACTAAACAACGAATGATGAATTTATGATTTTTTAAAACTGAGAATGAAATGTTGATGATACCAACAAGACTCGGAAAATCGCCAGCCCTAAAAAGTTGTAAAATTTCCTACAACCGCAATGCGCTTCGGAATTACGGAAAAGATACGTAATTTTTATTGAATATTTCTCTCCGTGTAGAATATTTTTTGTCAGCTGTATCTATTCACCCGCATCCACTCAATAACAACCGCACCCATTTGTTGAGGCAAAAAAAAATTGTGGACCCAAACAAATTTCTAATTTGCAAAATGCATCAGTCAACAATCGCGACACATAACGCGGAAAAACAAGGGTCAATTCAGGGGAGCCGGGGATGTTCGTGTTTATTGATGGCAGGGTGAATGGCATACGCTTACGTCGGTGCCTGGCGTCGACGTTCTTCCAAGCCGGCCGGCTTCCTTCCGATCGATAAAACCAGTGTGATAATGTTCCCAATGGAGGTCTCAGAGATACCACCACAGTGAATCATTCTAAATATTCCTTCATGGAAAATGAGTTGCCCACTTGTGGACTTTTCTATTCTACTCCTAGTCTCAATCATTTTTACCAATCAACAAACTGTTTTTTTTTTGGAAAATTATCTCTGAAATGATGAGAACAATGATGCCACGATGGTTTCATGATACCGAGAAAAGAAGAGGCAATGATTTTCGGAAATTTATCATCGACTGACACTTGACCTTAATATCTTGAATATCCCCTGTGGTCATCGCATAGCGATCGCTTCCTCTATTTTTCTGAATCACAGAGAAAGAATCATGATACGCTGATCATAAATTACAGTCGTCTTTGTTCGCAACACTGTAACGATTCCATCATGCAGGGAATGGATAAATTGTATTATGGTTTCCAATTAAAATTTTATCGATTTTCCGCTCTAGGCATCACACGAGAACATGCAATTATGAATATAATGGTGAACTGTTTCGTAATCGAGAGCGATAACTACGCATGTGTCTCAGGATCGATTCAAGTCGGTGATTTCTTAAAAATTGGGCTTATCTTATCACGAAGGAGCTCGCGCTCTTGCAAAGGATCAATGTTTTTCCTATTAGATGCGTAAACCGCAGTAGCTTTGAGGGGATTACTTACAAAAAAATAAATTATGCCTAGATTGCACAAAAAAAAAATATTTCACTTTCTACTCTTTTTTTGTGACTGAAAGAAAATTTTTTTTTTTCGTTCGTAATGCACTCCCCAGGATAGTACACTCTGTTGCTATGGAGTCTCATTAATTTTTTTCTTTACCTCCTGCGTGCGTGTTTGATTCCCGGGGAGAAACGACTTCTGATGGAGGAATAAAAAAAACGTGGCAACCCAAAATTGTTGTGCAAAGCAGAGATTTGAAATGACGGTATCCTGCGATTTAACCGTCGCTGAATTCCAAGTGAATGATCAATGTCGACTGAATTGATCGCAAGATGTTGAGGGGAGAGAACCCCTGAGGACTGAGCATTGTCCGTAATTGAGAACTAATTGCAGACGAATCAATCGGCTTATTCTATTCGATCAGTCTGCAATTAAATTATTAACGATGCACCTCGGTTTTGTTTAATTTTTGGAGAAGGAAATTACTGGGATGAAATAAAAATAGTTTAAATACTAGATGCAATTATCGTTCACCCAGTATCATCCAAAAAGTCAGAAATATGCAATTTTCATCACACTGTGCGTAAAACGTCGTTTTACGGACACTTCGTGGCCGTCAAATGCTGTTTACGGACATTGAGAAGAAAAATTATGTTCGTCACTCGGCCGAAAACAACTTTTCTGACTCGTGTGATTGCATTCCTCGGCTTCGCCTCGGTCTGCAACCCTTACACTTGTCAAAAAAGTTTTTTCATCACGCTGTGACGAAAAGTGAACTTTTCGGCACGCTCCGCATGCCTAAAAGTCCAATTTCCGCCACATCGTGATGAAAAATATTGTTCGTAACTCGTGAAAAAATGTTTTTTGCACTCGTTACGAAATATACTCTTTTCTGCCTTGTGACGAAATAGTATATTTCGTAACGAGCTAAAAAACATTTTTTCACGAGTTACGAACAATATTTTTCATCACGATGTGGCGGAAATTGGACTTTTAGGCATGCGGAGCGTGCCAAAAAGTTCACTTTTCGTCACAGCGTGATGAAAATAGCTATTTTAGAACTCGCCCGTCGAGAAACGGCTCGAGGCTGGGACGCCAATTACTCATTATCTCTCTAATCGATTTTCTTTTTATTCACTTTAGTTTTCAGTATTATGTTAACTAGCTCATGCGTGCTCTCACCCAAGTGCAATGATCTCGATGTAAATAGTTGAGAGTGAGAGAATATGTTTTATCCTCTTTTTCTGTTTAAAAAACAGTAAACTTAATGATTAGTCAGTTTTTTGAAAGTCTTGTCTTAGCTGGATACCAAGAGATGAAAGATTATATAATATATTATATAAAAATTTTGTTTGACTGGGACTTACGTCCTTAATATGTAATATGTTTGTATTTTCATATATTTTTTGTACTCATGGTTATACTCTAGGGGGCAATGGGAAGGGAATAATATGTAAAAACCCGAGAGGGTATACAACTGGACCAATCAAAAATACTATAGTATAGAACTCGCCCGGACATGTATGTAACAAAGTTTTTCTTCAATTGTTCGCTAATGAATGGATGGATTATTGAGCCCTATCAATCGCGATTCATTAAAATTTAAGTAATCGACTAGTTTTTTTAACTTTCCATTTTTTCGAATATCGGTTGTCCCACGATAACTAAAAAAAATGTTCTGAATTGATTGAATGATGGCTTAAAGAATTTATTTGGATGTCCTTTTGAACGGATGTCCTTTTGATTATAGCAATAATCGTTATTTTGATTTATTTGAAAATTTACAAAAAATTTGTATTTTTTGGAAATCAGAATTCCGGGAATATTTTTGAACATTATGCATCAAATGAATTCAATCATGGCTTAAAATGTTTGTTTTGATGCTATTAAGTTGGAGTTGAAAGGTGATTACGACAGCTATATTGGTTTATTTGAATTTTGTGATGATTATTGAAAATTTAGAATTTTTCATGAATTTCCCTGAAAGTGAGCTTTCTGATGGATTCTTCAAATGTGATGTTTCAAATGCATTCAAGTATGTAAAGTAAAATTTTTCTATCAACATTTCATCGAAGGGCTGAGGGGTGAGGTCGAACCGTAAACAAGACAATCGATTGTATAGGAGAATGGGATAATAAGAATAGTGATGATGATAACATTCAACTAAGTTGAAAATCTGCCAAAATTTGAAAATAAATCTTATTCAATCTAATAAAATAAAATGAACAATTAATTAGATATAATAGAAGGAAATTATATGCAAAATAACCATTCTATATGCAATACAATAGCAACTTCCCGCTTATTTCATTATCTCTTAATCTTTCTCCAAAAGTATAACTTGTAATTTTTTGTTCAGATTTTAAAAATATTGTTGTTCGATTGAATTCGATTCCGTTATACTATTTTCTCGTTGATCTCTGTTACTGATCTAAATGACTGTGGAATGAGGTATACTGATTTCAAAAATATTTTCTAACGATTCAATATCAAAACTCAGATTCAGACCTGCAAAGTTTAAATAATAAAATCATTGTAAAATATCCGGAAACTTGGGGTCAAATGGTGCTCAAATGAAAGCTCTGATGTTCGACTATAAAATTAGACAAGCATTTCACTGGAGGAAAAATAGCTAGAGTAACTGTGGCCTTAAGAATTATTGAAAAATGTTGAACCGAAAAATCTTTCCTTTATTAGATTGGTGAATGGGCATTAGATTTATGCCATGATCCGAAAAAAATGAATGAATAAGCAGAGAAAAATTGGAAGATCTGGACATAATTGCATCACACGTGAATCGAGATTTCACGAAATCTTGCAAATTACGCCGTCTGTCATTATTAATAGACCAGTTTGGTAATACGAGTGACTATACATTTTCACCAATAGTTTAGTTTCCTCCTGCTGACGCTACGATCGCGCACACCGTTCTCATTGCGGGTACATTTACTGGGGTATGAGGCACGCTCGACCAGTCTGTCGTCAACGACCGACTTCAGCAGTTTTGGTACAGGGCAGCTGTCTCTGACAGTTGCATCATCGATTTATCCGAGTCAAGTCAGGTAAATTGTCAGAGAAAATTTCGCTATTTTTTATTCTTTTCTGTTTTTTAATTCTTTAATTGTTAGGAAAAAAATCTGGGGAAAGAAATGTCAAAAATGGAATGGCTGTGGGTTTTTGAGGTGTTACAGTTCTCTTTTTTTAAAAGAAAAATGCATCGTTCTTACTTTTTTTGTGGAAAAAATTTAATCGAAGAAATTCAATCTTTAATCGACAAATAATTGAGATAGAAAAAATAATACTACAAAATGACGTATTTTTTTGTTACTTTATAGCTATTATTTATTTAATTTATTATGAATTTATTATTTATTTTTATTGTTATTTGTTATGATTCTATTGTTAAATTAGAAAAATATATATTGAGTAAAAAGAATTTTCAAGAAAAAAATGTTCGACATCTAATTTCATAACAATTGTAACGGAGGATTTTTTTTCTCTTTTTCTTCAGTTCAAAACAATTTTTTTCGTTTAAACGGTAACGTTAAATAATGACGGATTGTCGAGGCATGGAATTATTTTTTACTGTGTGAGAGGTGATTTTGAATTGTTTTCAAAACACAACCGTCAGTCGAATCAATAAGTACATGATTGTATATCCCGTAAGGGGAGTTCATTATTTTCATTCATGGTATTTTCGAGATAATGATATCAAGCGATCGGGATAGGATTACAGATTTTTTTTCTTCGCGTATGTTATCATGAATTTTCATCGTCGATCGACTCATTGTGGTATTGCGATTGATAGCGGTTAATAAAATTGTGCGAAGGAGTGCAAGTCGCACGAAAGGAAAAGTAATTCGTAATTTAATTCGAGAAAAAAAAATGAAGGAAAAATGATATCTTTTTTGACGGGAGAATTTGATGGAAAATTGTTATGAATCAATTGTTGGCAATGATGATTTTCCTTTTGCAGGTGAATAAAAATGGTGGAATTTGACGTGCCAATGGCGATGAGTTGACGTGAAAGTGTCTAGGAGAATTAACAAAGAAATAATAGTAGATAACGGAAGATTAACAGACCCAAATTGAAATTATTTTGTGAATTTCGAGTGAAGTTCAAACACGCAGAAGAATCAGTATTTACTTGGCTGTGAAGGATAGTTTATAATGGACCCTTATTCCCTGAGGTGAGTCTCTTAATTTTATTCTTCGGATTATTCGTTTGTACTTATAGCAGGTATAAAGTCCCAGGTACGAGGATTTCCTCGTAAAGCCTTTCCAATCGAGATTTAAATCAAGGTTTTATAGTTGTGGGACCTTGGAATTTAGAGGGTGTAGGGTAAACAGGCTAGTCGCTGACCGGTTAAGAAAATATTGAACTTTATTAAAATATTAAAAATCGATGAAGTAGCTAACTGACAAAAAAATGAGTGCTCGACCTGAAAGAATATATGAATGGAAAAATGATAATTTGAAGTGGAAAAAATGAAGAGAAGAATAATTAAATGAGTGAAAATTGGAATATCGTCCAAATCCCCAATAACGTCTCGAGGAATATAGAATTTTTTTCCAGTTTATACAAACATGTGAATTTTATTTTATTGAATGTGAAGAAATACAAGGCTAAGTAGATTTTCAATCTTCGGGATGCGATTCTCTCCTGAAAATATTGTGCTGTTTCCTAGGGTAAACTGCCCAGTAGATGGACGTTTGTTTTTTAGCAATTAAAAAAAAATTGATCGAAAAAAAAATCGCCACTCAGGGATTGAGAGTCACAGTTAATGAAAATTCAAAGTAACAATTCACATTTCAGTATTTTTTTGCGTAATTTCCTATCCAAAAGTAGCTCGTCCATCTACTGGGTAGCTTACCCTACATCGGACTCTTTCGGAAGAGAACTTCTTTTTTTTCTACACGCCACTTTGTCACTGATGCTTAACGAATTGCGGCGCCACGCCACCCAGCACTGTATCTCCCGAATATATCAGTAGCGAAGTGGTAAATAGAGATAAGTCAATTTTAGCTATTGACCAGTTTTCAATAAATATCTCGGAATCTAAGGGAGATAGCAAAATTTTTGCTATAACCGTTTTTGTGGAGCCGATTGAGTGCTATAACAAACGTAATTACGAAAATTTCGCTATCTCCCTTAGATTCGGAAATATTCCTCGAAAACTCAACTGGGAGATGAGTCGATTTATCTCCGTTTACCACTACTGATGTTATTTTGCTTCCGAACAAAAGCATTGCGATCCTTTGAACTTCACGCTCTCTAATTTTGATTGGAAATGATGTAGAATGATCTGAAACGTAAAAATACGAAGTTGGGCGACCATTTCTGTATGTGACCACGTCCACCGCCACCTTCCCGGTGGTCAATTGTTAGAAAATTGAGTAATTAAGTGGCTAAAGTAATTCCAAAAAATCTGAAATTTTCCAACATTATAGGTATAACTAGCTCTGGGTGGAATTTCAGCCTGATCGATCCAACAATTCTGGAGGAAAAGCGATTCATTTTTTAATAGTTTTCCGCAAATATCTTCAATACCTGTGGACCAATTTCGATTTTGTTTTCAAAATCTTCGTTTCGACGCCTTCTATCTAAATCAATCAAAACATACATACCCGTTCATACAAAGTTTTCAAGATAATCCCGTCTTTCCGTTTTTTCATAAAAAAAAAACTTTGTAAACACTCCAGCTTGTGCAAAAATCGAGATATCAAGATATCATTCGGAAGCCCGCTATCAATGTATTTCCACGAAGAATGTCTTGTTTTTTTTCCTAAAATTATTGGGTTTGAAGATAATTTTTGTAAAGCCCTAAATATCTTGAGAATGACGAGGTTACCAGAAAATTTCCAACAAAAAATGTCTTCTGAATTTTTCCTCCAAAATCCCTCATCACCCAGACAAATCTCAGATTAAAAAAGAAGCTGTCATCATCTCGAGAAAATTTTTTTTTTAAAGTTCCAAAGAAATTATGCAACTCGGCAAACATCTCTGTGAACTCAACTACAAAAATAGTCCGTTGCAGACAGCTTGACACCGCCCGTCACGGGACAAAAGTCTGAATAAAAAAGCCACGAGAGAAAAAAAAACACTCGCGACAAAGTGGATTGCCCGATGTGTAACTGTTCCAGGGTTAATCGATATATCACTTTGGAACTATCCACGTAATGTGAAGTTCGAGGCCGAGCGCGTGCTTGTGCGATCGTTATCGCGGAAATCGATAGCCAACTGAAATGATTGGGAGGAAAATTAATCGAGATACCGAACCACTGATTGAGCCAATGAGACGATTCGCCAAGGTCAAGGGATGATGATTTCTATTTCATCATGTGACAATCCGAAGATCGTCAGCATTTCTTCGAGTTCATTTTTTCCTCCGCGTTTTTGCCGCTTGAATCAAGAATGGAATCTGTTACAAATTCACTCTTAATTGAATTTTGATTCAAAAAGTTTCTCCAAAAAATGTTTTTTCTTCAATTAAAAATTGTTTAAACGTTGGAAAACCCCTTTGTTTAAGAATTATTTATGAAGAGTCTCGTAATCTTGAAAAATTGCAAATCCCCCCTAATTAACAAGTCTCGTAAAAGTGTAAACAATAATTCAGATGTAATAATTCACACTTTACGACTCGAAATTCCTCAATAGTAAATCATAGCCTTGAAGTCCAACTCGTGAAAAAATCACCCTCAATTCGATCCTCTGAATGTCCACTCTATCAATTCTCTGTAAAAAAATAGACGGTGTTGATTAAACGTTCGTTCGTCGAATTGACTGGTATATGTTTTCGCGTGGTTCGTTCCATCAACGACAATATTGACGCAAAGGCTTGCCTAGGGTGTCACGTGGTAGACTGACCGCTGCTAGACTGCATGTGATAAACTCCATGTTTTGTAAGAGTTTCAGGAATACCGTGACTTGAGATAATTATCGGTCACTACAATTTATATTTTCTACTGAAGCACTCAGCTCGACTCCGTAATAATTTGTATTCAAATTTTTTAATGATCGATCGTTAAATGAATGGTTGAGAATTAATTAAAAAATCAGAGTTGATGGATGAAAAAAAAATCGATCGCTTGAAAATCCGTCTACCTCCAGTAATTGTAAAAACTAACACAACATCTTCTCCGATTTTCAATAAAAAAATCACGACCACATAATTGCCACAAGTATTCGAGTGGATTTTGGACTCGTGCGACTAAATAAACCCGACACTGTTATGTACACGCGTCAATTTAAAACATTTATCGAGTGCCTGTGCTGCACTTTTATTGTCAGCTGTTGCCTTGATCGTCACGTTCACGAATAATTAACCAGTCGTCACGTATTAATCATCAGTCGGAGCTGTTTAATCTCCCACGTAACGTGAGAATATTTGCTGATGCTGGGAATTCTCCGTTGAGGGATGAATTCATGATATTTATGCCACTTTCGATGATTATTTTATCGAGGAGTAGGGTGAACAGGCCAATAGCTGGAGGATTTCAGCTTTTAGGGAATCCTCGATTAAAAAATAGGTGAATCATTTTTTATACGCAATCTATTTTGCCAAGCATATGCTAGAATTAGAAATATCTAAGGGTTATCTTAGCTTATAAATAAATAATATGTATATGTTTGAAAAAAATTTACATAAATAGGGGAGAGTGGGGCAAAATGAAACAGTGGGGCTAAATGAAACAGTCAAAAAACGACTGTTTGATGAAATTCAAGCAAAAAAATATGTATTATTAAACTTTTTGTCAACTTTTTTTTATTCTTGGGAGTACTAATGACACTAGTAATTTTTCATTCAGCAGAATGGAAAATTATTGAGAAGTTTTGATAGGTGAAGATTTTGCCAATCAATTATTCGATTACAAATTACAATTCAGCATCACATCTTCCTTTTTCCTCCTCTGGGATTTGGACGATATTTCACTTTTCTCTCATTTAATTATTCTTCTCTTCATTTTTTCCACGTATTGTTTTAATTATTGTTTTTTTAATCCATATATTCTTTCAGGTCTAAAACTCATTTTTTATTCATTTAGCTACTTCACTGATTTTAAATCCTTCAGTGAAGTTCAATATTTGCTTAACCGTCCAGCTATTGGCCTGTTTCCCCTAGTTGCGTTGGAAATTTCTTCAAAATTCTCCTTTTGAGCATTTCTCTCTTATAAATAAGTAACAGAATTTCTCTCAACTCAAACAAATTCATTCACCGTAACAATTGAGTTGAGATTTAAATTCCGAACGCTTCAATATCGTCAAATACTATAACATCCGACATTATGTATCCACATGCAGACATTCCGTGTGCCTATCCAAGCCTTTCAAAGCGATAACCCAAGCCAATTATTGTGCCCCCGAGAAAGAATATGAATAAAAAAAAATTTCCTCATTATTCAAAAGAAAGGAGAAGAAGATTATTGGGATTTTTGATTCGTCATATTTTTTATTGCTCAATAAATAAAAAACACATCTCGTCTAATTACTCTCATATAAATTTACAACACACAACTCCTCCAGACCCCGATAAATATTGCGATATCTCATTTTTCATCGCTTTTTATTTTCATTATATTGAGGACTTGAGGAGCACCATAGCTTGAGAATTGCACGTCGCAGTGTTATGAAATAAACTGCTGTCGTGGGTAGAATCACTCGCGTCGAAGAATGCAGTCATAGACCGACAAAAGATTGTTCATAAATCCTTTTGCAGTCGAACTCAATATTTAACGAGAATATTTCCCATAAAACGCGCCTTTGGCGTTAAACGGACGAGATGACGGCAACTATTGGGATTGCTGGGATCGAGATACATGGATTTTTACACATTTTATAGTCCCTTACCCGCACTCGTCGATAATTTATTGCAGAGAGCGACGGCAATCCCTCCGAGCAATTCTCATGGGGGACAAAAAATTATGACAATTTCTTCATGACACCACGGACGAAAAAATCTAATAGAAAAACCTATCGAATTCGTTAGAAACTCTATTGAATTTCTATTGAACTGTTCTACTAGTTTTTGGCCGATTCTGTTGAAATCTTCAATAGAAAATATTCAGTAGAAAAAGTATAGAATGCAATTTTTGTATATAACTTATTCTATTGAGATATTTTCTATAGAATCTCCTCGGCTCAAATTTTCCAAGTTTTTTCGTTTGATTTTCTTGATGAGAAGAAAAGAGAAATAGAATGAGAAGAACTCAGAAAACTTGAGTCAAGCAAATTCTATAGAAAATATATGAAAAGAATAAGTTATATAGAAAAATCGAATTCTGACTTTTTCTATTAAATTTTTTCTATTGAACACGTCAATAGAATCAGCCAAAAACTAATAGAAAGTTTAATAGAAATTCAATAGAATTTTCTAGCGAATTCGATAGGTTTTTCTATTAAATTTTTTCGTGCGTTACGTATCGAATCTTCCTCCGAATTTCAGTGTTGAACGCGAAGCGTCAAAGAACATAGAGGAAAACGAGAGAGAATGCTTCAAGGATGCAATTGTCTCCAGCAGAAGTCTGAACAAAGGCTTTGTCGAGCCTACACGTCTCAAAAATGCAATTCCCGAGGTAAATAATGCCGCCGAAATGCTCCTCACGAAATTGCATTCCCCCCCAAATTGCTCTGACATCAGTATCGATACATTATTCTCCACAGATCACAGCCTGTGTCCTCACCGCATCGTTTCACATCGCTGTGGGCCTCAGTATGGCATACTCAGCCATATTAATTCCCAAAATAGAAATTAATAATGACACTCTCGTCGAGGCTAACAGCACCCAACTGTGGGCTACTAAGGCTGAAACTTCCTGGATAGGTAATTTCTTTTTGCGATTTATGCGTGGAAGAAAATAAAGGATATAGGCCCGGTTGCACCACCTCCGGGTAACGAAAACGTCGGATAAGAAAAAAAGTCAATTTGGATGTTCGATGGATTATTTTACCCGGGATTTATCCTAAATTTATCCCAGGGACAAAAAATAATATTTAATTCCAAGGTTAAATCAGCGTTAATTCAAATTTGGCTACAGGATAAATAAAAAATTATTCTTCGGGTCAAATATTGAATAATTATGACCCCTACGATATAATTCATCCCGAGGATACATTTTAGCCTGTGGTTTATTTGGATAACAGGGCTGGGTGCAACCGGGCCATTGACTATTTAATAATTTAACGGTAATTATAATTGACGGATATGGCTATCCCTGCTTTTCTATTTTTCATGTCGTGATATTTATCATTAATTGAAATGCCATCAAAATTTTGCGTATTATTTCGTTCTCTCAAATAATTCTACTTCTAATTCTAATTCTATTCTCTCAAATAATTCTTATAGTTATTAATAAGTATTCAACATAATAGACTGGTACCTGAGTTTAATAGATATTAAGATTTTTATATGAGAAACTCATGACGGTATTGTGTAACTGGATAAGCAATGATACTGTTCTCACCAATTTTCAACTTGATTAAGAAGGCATTAAAATATACTTTTCAAGCCCTGATTTAATTACTATTGTCGATAATTCCTTCAGTACTGAAGAAAAACACCGATTTTCTCTTTCAAATCACATAAACAATGTGCTATAACTCAACAACGAATTGTGCGACCCCATCATATTCTGATAGAATCAAAAGGGTATTATTATCAATTTTTTGAGCCATGACTAACTACATTTTGATGAAAATTTATTGAGTGATAGTTGAAAAATCGATTTTTGGAAAAACATCAATTTTTCCAATCTGTATGTAAAATTAAATTTTAATTGATTTCAATGAGTAGAGCTTCCTCCAGTCTATATTCATGAAAAAATTCAAGTAATTTCATTGAAACAAACAGAAAAAATTGGAAACTGAAATTTGAGCGATTGCCAAGTTCCATTGCAAAGCAAAAATAATGAAGAATGAATCCTCTGAATCCTCTTTGCAGCAAGTGTTGTTGTAATCGCGGCACCGATAGGCTCCCTCCTGGGTGGTTTCCTAATGGAAACAGTGGGTCGTCTTCGAACATTGCAAATTGGAACGATACCCAGTGTCATCGGTTGGATCCTTATAGCCACAGCAACAAACATTCCCATGATCCTAGTGGGAAGAATTCTCTCGGGAATGTCAACAGCCCTAGCCACTTCACCTGCAATAGTGTACATAACAGAAGTGGCTAGGCCTGAGTTACGAGGCTCCCTGATGTCATTCGGACCCACCCTGGCATCACTGGGAATGGTGCTTGTCTATCTCAAGGGTACATTCCTGGATTGGCGTCTTGTTGCCTGGTTGAGCATCATTTACGCCGTTGTACCAGTATTTGCCATCCAATTGTTCGTTCCCGAATCGCCTGTGTGGCTTGTTGCCAAGGGACGCAATGATGAGGCCAAAAAAGTATTAGAATGGTTGGTATCTCATTCATCATTCAATTCATTATTCACTGGTAATTGTCCAAGTAAATGTCATGTGGGAGCATTAATTTTCATCGATGCACTCTCGTTATCGACCCTCATGTTTACAGGCTGTACAAGTCTGACGTTCAATATGGGAAGATCCCTGCAGCTGAGCAGCATTACACCACCATAACGAAGGAGAATGAGATTAAATTGAGTGAACAGAGGAGGAGCAAACACGGTGGTGCCAGCACCAAAGTCAGGGCTTTCTTCAAACCAACTGGCTGGAAACCACTGCTCATTCTCTTTCTACTGTTTTTATTCCAGCAATTCTCGGGGATTTATATCACTCTGTTTTACGCTGTCACGTGGTTTGTGGTGAGTTCAGTCAATTGATGAGGAAAATTATGAGTTGTCTGAATTAAAACAAGTGAAAAAGTCCTCTCATATTACGTATAGTGGTTTTTTTGCTAATGATTTAGCAATATGCTTATAAATGTTTACTTTGCACATCATTTCCTTCTATCATGTAGGTCATTGTTTACTACTTCATTAAATTGAATAAGATTTCTTTTCAATTCATTTTGGCAGATTTTCAACTTCGTTGAATGTTATTATCATCATTATTTTTGTTATTCCTTTCTATAGAATCAATTGTCTCTTTTAGAGTTCCGAAAAAAATTTTTATTTGTACATACTGGAATGAATTTGAAACATCACATTTGAAAAAACCGTCAGACAGCTCACTTTCAGGGAAATTCATGAAAAATTCGAAATTTTTGACAATCATCATGAAAATCAAATCAACCAATATAGCTATCGTAATCATCTTTTAACTTCGACTTAATGGCATTAAAATAAACATGTCAAGCTATGATTGAATTCATTTGAAGCATGATATTCAAAGATATCCCCGGAATTTTGATTTAAAAAAAATACAAAATTTTTGCAAATTTTCAAATAAATAAAAATCACGATTATTGCTATCGCCTTCATCTTCGGACTCCGTCAAAAAGACATCCAAACAAATTTTTCAATCCATCATTCAATCAATTCAGACCATTTTTTTAGTTATGGTGGGACAGCCGATTTTCGAAAAAATTCGAGAATTAAAAAAACTATTCGATGAATTGAATTTCAATGAATGGCGATTGATAGGGCTCAACAATACCTGTATTTGAAAAAAACATTCAGTTCCATCCATTCATCAGCGGACAATTGAAGAAACACTTTGTTACATTCGTACACATCCTACTGGGTCGATATAACACAATAAATCCAAAACTTAAATTTGAGCGATTACAAAGTTTCCATTTGGAAGCAAAAACTCTTCGTTTGACCCTCACGATTTATCACGAATCATCGCGTGATGTTATTTATTTTAGGAAGCCGGAGCAAAAATTGATCCCTATACATGTTCAACCTTCGTCGGTCTCACCAGATTCTTCTGCTCTATGGTGAACACCTGGTTACTGAGGCGATACAAAAGACGAGTTCTGTGCATCATCTCGGCCCTTGGGATGGCCCTCTGCATGGGCATCTCCGGGTACTTTACGTTTGTCATCAAGAGAGATAACCGAGAGGAGGATCCACGTGCAATAGCACCTGTTATCTGTCTCCTGCTTTACGTGTGCACTTCCATGATTGGAATGCTAACTATTCCGTGGACAATGACTGCTGAACTGTTTCCAACGGAAATCCGAGGGATTGCCCAGTCAATCAGTTATGCAATGGCTAATATACTAATGTTTGCTGCTGTCCAGAGCTTCAGAAGCCTCTCTGATTTTCTAGGAGGTATGTTGACATTGCAATGTTTTTTTTTCCAGCTAGATAAGGAGGTTTATAAATTGGCTAGTGGTTTCAAATAATGGAAGAATACCCATAAATTCGATTTCCATCCTTGTCTTTCGATAGAATGAATAGAATCAATGACAGAACTTGAAAATTGGAAACCAAAAATTTTATTGGATTATTATCATGTAATTTTTCAGGATCCTATGCAATTCAGTGGTTCTTCGCAGGCGTTTCTGTCGGCGCTGCAGTCTTCGTATGGCTTCTACTCCCAGAAACTCACGGGAAGAAACTGTCCGAGATTGAGGAATACTTCCACACGAATTTCGTGGCAGCAGGAGCTGATGCCAAAGCGAAAAAACGCCGTGCCCAAAAACGAGCCCAACAGAAAGCCCAGAATCAAGCCTCTGCGCCACTGAATCCCAAACGTGCGGATCATGTTTAAAAATGATTTTTTTAAATGAAAGTCTTTTCAAACACAAGAAAGTACAATAGAGAATAATTATGTTTCATTCTGTCCTGAAAAATTGATCAAGTTATGTTCGTAATTTTTCAAAACACTCTTTTCATTAATTTTTCGTAGATAGAAGCAAGAATGAGTATTAGGATGAGAGCGTGACGTTTGAGGGGAAATATTGAACAAAATAATTTCGAATGTTCCCTAAACGCAAATGATTATAGTTCGTCCGTGAAGTGGCCTTCCTTAGAACAAAAAATGATAATTCGAATAAATTGACTATTTTGTTACGAAATAATTTACTTAAACGAACTAAAATAATTCAGTTTTTTCGGTTTTATGACTGAAATCCTCACGTGTTTTTTGTATCTTATTTATCCGAATTTTTATACTAAAAAATTGTGTAAAGTTTTAAAAAATTTAGGGAACAATGTGATGTATGTCCGACTCCCCTGAATTATTGATTGTTGAAAAAAATTTTGACGGATGTATTATCTGACAATATTACCGTGATTACGTCAACTGAGTAATAAAAATGCTTTATCGATTTTTGTAAATGTGAGAGTTTGATTTACCTTGAGTTAAACATTTTGACATAATTATTCATTTGCATGAAATTAAGGAACTATTAACGACAGTTTAAAATCATTTATCGTAAATTAGTGTACGCCAACTAGGATCAAGCAATGAACCCATTGATTATAACATTATTGAATTATAATGTGAAAAAAATTAATTACAATTTTATAACATTAGAAATGCTTTAGAATTTTTCAAGCAATGAATATTGAGAAATTATCAACATTAATTTCACATTTGTTATTGAATTATAATTTGAAAGAAATTGATTATTATTTCATAATATTAGAGATGCTTTAGAATTGTTTAAGTAATGAGCTTTGAATAATTAGCAACTTTAACTTCACATTTGCTTGAGAAAATCATCCCGAAAAACCTTAACTTTTCGCAATTTTCTCTCAATTTCAGTAGCTTTTATGAGTGAATGTATTTTATTTCATTTAGTTAATGAAAATTCCAGTCCATAATTGTCGACATTTAGGGGAAGGGGAATAAATCACATGATTTTCATTGCAAAAGATAATAGAAATTATATTTCATCCTTCGTGATTCTCAATAAAAATACTTTCTGCATAGTGAACACTGACATACTCCACAAATACACATAACATAATACTAAGGTCACTTGATTAAATTAATATATAACTCATCCAATTGACTTATTAAATACTCTTGCAAAACGTAATTTATCAATCACTGGTTTAGTCTGTACGAACGGGATGAAGAAGACTTAGACTGTCCCATGATGTCCATGATGTTTGAAGGCACGTTCTCTTTCGATTCTTCACTGATATTGCCATTAGATCTTTGTGGTGAATACAATAAATTAATCGATTATCAATCGAAAGATGGAGAAACTCAAACATTTTTCGAAGTGAAACGTTAAATTTGGAATAACAGTTATTTTTCTATTTAAAAAATGAGGGAAGAAATTGAATTGTACTTACTGAAGGGAATCACCAGACCTAGTCTCACAGGACTGCAACTGAAGCTCCAGCTCCTTCACTTTTTTCTCCAACACGTGGATCTCTGAACGACGAGAAATGCACAGGCCCTTCAGAATTCCTTTCTCCTTTTCTAATTTCTCAATTTTCTTATTAATCATCACCTGGTCCTGTCAAATAAAATTCCAAAATTGACATTAATATTTAAAAATTGTTTTTAAATGACAAAAACGAACTTCAATGCATAAATTCATTGTTTATTTCATCTTATTAATTTGAATATGATTTCTTTTCAACTAATTTTGTCAGATTTTCAACTTAGTTGAACGTTATCATCATCATTATTCTTATTATCCCTTCCTTCTATACAACCAGTGGTTTTTTTTGTGGTTCTAGTTCTCCCCTCAGCTCTTCGATAAAATGTTGAGAGGATATATATATTTGTGATATATGACGAAATATGGGAATAACTAGGCAACACCGCGAACCCGATCGATTTCGCCCCATATAACCACGAAAAACTTGAGTTTTTGCTGTTTTTAAGGTCAAAATTCTCCTTGCACCGTAATTTTCATACGATTTTAGCTTTTTTTAAAATATTGGTCACACTTCAGAGAATAAAGTTAAGCATCCGTTTTACTTTATTTGCAATAGATCATGAATAAATGAATTTTGAATTTCATAAATTTTTCGCGTCTCTAGAGTAGGACTAAAAATTGATTGTTTTTATTAATTGAACATTGCAATCATGCGTAATTTTATTTTTATGAGCAAAAAAACGGCAGGTTGAAGCCAAAAGGTAAGTTCAAAAGAAAATTTATGAAATTCAAAATTCATTTATTCATGATCTATTCCGAATAACGTAAAACGGATGCTTAATTTTATTGTTTGGAGTGTAACGAACATAAAATAAAAAAAGCTAAAATCGTATGGAAACGACGGTGCAAGGAGCATTTTGACGGTAAAAACAGGAAAAAATGAAGTTTTTCATGTTTATACGGGGCAAAATTGATCGGCTCTGTGGTTATTCCCATATTCCGTCATTTATCACAAACTGTTCAATGGGACAGCTGTTCTGTTGGGGTATCATTCAATCAATTCAGAACATTTTTTGAAGTTATCGTAGGACAACCGATTTTGGAAAAAAATTGAAAATTAAAAAAACTAATCGATGAATTAAATTTTAATTAATGGCGATTGATAAGGCCCATCAATACCTACATTTGAAAAAAAAGATTCAATTCCATCCATTCATTAGCGAACAATTAAAGAAAAACTTTGTTACATACACACGTACGAACGAGGTCTAAAAATTGCATTTCCTGACTTTTAGGATCATACTGGGCCGATATGACAAAAAATCCAAAGCTTGAATTTGAACGATTACAAAACTTCCCTTCGGAAGTAAAAATGAAAAATTACCTGGATAATTCCAGACTTGGGTGCCATGAACCCGGTCATGACCTCTGGAATGCACTGCGTCTCCGCATCCCTCCTGTTGTTCCTCCAGAACTTGCACTTCTCGCAGTTGCTGGCTTTGCCCTGCTCCTCCCTGAGTCTGTTGACCTCCTTCTGCAACTGCTGAATATTCTGCTTAGCTAGGCCCAGCGTCTCCTGATAATCCTGGCACCTCTTCTTGTAGGGGATGCACAGTCCCTCGATCTTCATCTCGAGAGCTGTTATCTTCCCCTTCTTGAGGACCAGCTCGTGCTCCAGATTAAGAATAGTCTTCCTGAAGCTCTCACAATTGCACTCTCTCTCCTCAGTCACGACGAACTCCTGGGCGAGTTCCTGCGGTCGATTCTGATTGAAAAGATCACTTCGTCTCTTTCTCCTCATTGATACACCCGGAGTGGGACTAGCTGACCTCGACGAGCTGTTGCTCCTGGAGTGACTCAGCCCTTCAGAATTCACTTTAACCTTCAATTCAGCATTCTCTTTCGTTAATAAATCGCACGTCATCGACTGACACTCAAAGTCCTTCGACAATTTATCATATTTTTCTTTCAGAATATTGTACTCTGGGCCTTGGGGTGGGGCCTGGGAGGCTGTTTCCTCCTTGAGGTCCCAGTATTTTCTCTCCATCTTGACATTGTCATCCTCCAGCTCTCGGATTCTCTGCAGCATGAGTTCCATCTCGTCGTCCAACTCCTTGTTCTCTTTCCCCAATTTTTTGTTCTCAGATTGAAGGACTTGCAGTTGGGATTTTTGGGTATCAAGAACAGATTTCAGGTCCGTTATCTCGGAGAGGAGTTGGGATTTTTGGGTCTGAAGCTCAAGAATTCTGTTGCTGGCACCTTCGAGACTCTTCTTCAACCCAGCATTTTCATCCCTGAGATCCTCGAGATCCCTCTCAGCAGTGAGTTTGCTCGTACTGTTCCTGATCTTCCTGACAAGTGTCTCATTCTCCGTTCTCAGTCCCTCGATCCTCTCCCCCATATCCCTCAACTTCCCCTGGACCACCTCATTAAGATTCCTGCTCTCAGCAAGTTGTTTCTCAAGACCCACAGATTTAATCTCCTGAGTCTTCAAGGCATCCTGCACCTCCCCCAACATGGCCCTCTGTTTTATGTTCTCCCCCCTCAAGAACTCAATTTCAGTCTTGTACTTCTCCAGTCTCGACTGATTCTCCAGTGACTCGTCCTTAAGTCTCTCGTACTCTGGAGTCATTCCCTGAATCTGATTCTTCATCTCCGAGAGTTTATCACACTTGACCTTCAGGAGTTGCGTGACCTCCTCGACCTTAGCCAGATGTTCATCGTTTATTCCCCTGAGGTTATCACAGGCTGCTGTCGCCTCCTCCAACTCTTTCTCCAGTCGATCAATGGTGCCCACTGATTTCTCCAGTTCAATGGCCTTGAGATCGATGATGGCTTGGTAATTCTCCTTGTTGGCCTCCAGCCCCTCTATATTCCTCCTCAACTCCATGTTCTTCGTTTTGAGACACTCCAGAGAGTTCTCCAACTCCTCGACCTTCATCCTGTGCCCCTGCTCCAGCTGATGAACCTTCGACGAGTGTTCGATATCCTTGTTCATCAGTAGCTCATGGAGAATCTTGTCATGTTCTTCCAAACTCAACGACTTAGACTCCTCCGAGAATGACCGTTTGGAGTACTTCTCCAGATCCGACTGGAGGGTCACGTAATCCGTCTCCATGACCCTCACCTTCTCGTCCAGCAGGTTCTTCTCGTGCTGCAGCTCCTTCAAGAGGTTCTTGAGACGTGATATTTCCTCCTCCAGGGACGATTTCTTCGACTCTTGGGTTGAAAAATCTTGCTGAAGTCTCTCTACGTCACTCTCCAGCTCCTTCGCCCACAATATCGACCTTTTTTCCGCGTCCACCAGCTGTTTCTTCTCCTCCTCCAGCTTGAGTTTCTCCCTCTTGTGGGAGGACTGGATTTTCTGGATAATTTCACTCTCTTTTGCCATTATTGTAGAGATGAAGAGTTTTATCAGATCGGCTATCAGCGGGGATTCGTCGAACTTTTGGGACGACTGGAGGGAGCATATCTCTTTTTTCAAGTAGGATTTTGCCTCCTCCAGTTCCTGGATTCCTGGAGAAATATCTTGATCATTTGTCTGTGATTTTACTGAAGAAATCTCCTCCATGAGACGATTATTTTCTTCTTTGAAATTTTGTAGATCTGCAGTCAAGGCTTTCACAGACTTCTGGAGATTCTCCAGTTCTTCTCCAGAGCTTTTGGAATCCTGAAGAATTTTTTCCTCATGAGTTTTCCTGGAGATGAAGAGTTTTATGAGATCCATCATCTTTGCAGATTCCTCGACATCCTGGGACAGCTCTCGCATCAAGTAGGATTTTGCCTCCTCCAGTTCCTGGAGTCCTGGAGAAATATCGTGATCATTTGTCTGCGATTTTAATGAAGAAATTTCCTCGATGAGACGACTATTTTCTTTCTGGGAATGTTGTAAATCTTCAGTCAAGGCTTTCACAGACTTCTGGAGATTCTCCAGTTGTTCTCCAGAGCTGTTGGAATCCTGGAGAATTTTTTCCTCATGAGTTTTCGTGGAGATGAAGAGTTTTATAAGATCTATCATCTTTGCAGATTCGTCGACATCCTGGGACAGCTCTCGCATTAAGTAGTATTTTGCCTCCTGCAGTTCCTGGAGTCCTGGAGAAATATCGTGATCATTCGTCCGTGATTTTAATGAAGAAATTTCCTCGATGAGACGACTATTTTCTTCTTTGGAACGTTGTAGATCTTCAGTCAAGGCTTTCACAGATTTCTGGAGGGTCTCCAGTTCTTCTCCAGAGCTTTTGGAATCCTGGAGAAGTTTTTCCTCATGAGTTTTTGTGGAGACGAAGAGTTTTATGAGATCCATCATCTTTGCAGATTCCTCGAAATCCTGGAACATCTCTCTCCTCAAGTAGGATTTTGCCTCTTCCAGTTCCTGGAGTCCTGGAGAAATATCTTGATCATTCGTCTGTGATTTTAATGAAGGAATCTCCTCGATGAGACGACTATTTTCTTTCTTGGAATGTTGTAAATCGTCAGTCAAGGCTTTCACAGATTTCTGGAGAGTCTCCAGTTCTTTTCCAGAGCTTTTAGAATCCTGGAGAAGTTTTTCCTCATGAGTTTTTGTGGAGACGAAGAGTTTTATGAGATCCATCATCTTTACAGATTCCTCGAAATCCTGGGACATTTCTCGCATCAAGTATGATTTTGCCTCCTCCAGTTCCTGGAGTCCGGGAGAAATATCTTGATCATTTGTCTGTGATTTTAATGAAGATATCTCCTCGATGAGACGACTATTTTGTTGCTTAGAATTTTGTAAATCTTCAGTCAAGGCTTTCACAGACTCCTGGAGGGTCTCCAGTTCTTCTGCAAAATTTTTGGAAACCTGGAGAATTATCTCATCATTTTTTATCGATATCAAGACCCTAACTAAATCAATTATCTTCGAGGATTCCTCAAACTGCTGCGACATCTCTCCCTTCAAAAACTCCTTCACCTCCTCCAGTTCCTGGAGTCCTGGAGAAACATCTCGAACAGTCATCTGTGACTTCAGCGATGAAATTTCATCAACAAGACGACCATTTTCATCCCTAGAATTCCTCAAATCTTTAGTCAAAGTATCGACAGTCCCCTGCAGTGTCTCCATGGCTTCTCCAGCAGCCCTTGACTCCAGGGCAATTCTCTCCTCCTCTCTCACCCTCTCCATCAAACGTTTATTCTCCTCCCTCAGAGCTTCCATCTCGCCCTCAACCAACGACTTCTCATCCTTGAACTTCTCTAGAGCATTACTCACATTATTAATGCACTTCTTAAATTTCTGGAGATCATCCCTATGTCTTTGCACCTCCTCCCTGACCTTATCGATCTTCTTATCACTCAGTGTCTCGATCTCCTGGCACTTCTGATTGTAGAGAATCGTCAAACTATCGTAATTAGTCCTCAAGCCCTCCAACTCACTGTGCAACTTCTGCACCTTCTCCTCTACATACGACACAGTATCAACACCCTCTGGAGCCTCCAGAATACTTCCATTGAACATGGTATCGTCCAGAAGACCAGAAATATTCACGTTCTCCTTCGCCTTCTCCTGCAGCTTCTCAATACTCGCTGATTTCCTCTCAAAATCCTCCTTCAAATCCTCAAGTTTTTTATCTGCTGATTTAACTTCCTGCTTCAAAGCTCTACGTGTTTGAATCAACTCAGCCAGATGACCGCACTTCTTGCAGTGATCACTCTTCACTAACAATTCGTCCTTGAGGCCCTTGATGATTCCCTCGTACTCCTCGATCTTCTCCATAAGATTGTTCGAAAGATCTTCATTCTCCTTCTCAAATGTCTCGCACCTCTTCTTCTGTGCTTCGAGATTTCTCTTGATTTCCTCCAGTTCCTCCAATTTCTCCATGAAATCAGAGGACAACTGGGTGTTCTCAGCTATCAACGAATCGATTTTTACCTGGAGATCGTCCCCAGGGGAGACACTGAAATTCATGAGATTGATTCCAGAGTTGTTCATACTTTTGTTCAATGTCTCCAGGTTTCTCTTCTCCTCCAGGACATTTGTCATCTGCTTCTCAAAGGATCTTTTTATCTCATCAGAGTGATCCTTCTCGTGCTCCAGTTTCATCGTAAGTTCAGCATTCTCGTTCGTCAGGATTATGACAGTTTCTCGAAGCTTTTCCACGTCAGCTTTGAAGGTTGAAATGTAATTTTTTATCTCTTCACTCTCCAGTGCCTTCTGCTGAAACTCTTTCATCAGTCGTCTGTTCTCCTTGTCCAGGGTATTGATCACTGATACCAATTGCTCTGGGCTTTTGGATGTCAGGCTTTGGAGCAGAGACTCCTGAAGGAGACTCTGCTCTGGGTCAATTAGACTAGTGGATATCGTGGTGTTTGCAGTGACGGACATTGTCTCGTTGGTGAATACTGAGTCGGTGGGGGCGAGTGACTTCTCAAGGGCGAAAGAGTTGAAAAAGCTGGTGTTAGAAATGATGCTGTCCTCCAGTAGTGTCTTCTCAGTGGTTGTGACATTCCCCTGAGGCTTGAGCTTTGTTTCCTCCAGTTCTGACGGTAATTTTGAGCTCTCCAGGGGTGGAATTCTGGTCTTTGCGGCTGGAGAAGACTCCAGAGGATTTTCTGGAGCTCCAGGGGATGAGACTTTTCGACTCTTCTGGGTCAACTCCAGCTTGAGGGCTTCGTTTTCAGTCTGAAGATGTTTAATTTCTTTTTCCAGGGTCTCAGTTACTGCTGACAGTTCTCCAGACTTCTCCAGCAACATTTTCTCATGAGTTTCAGTTAAAGCAGAAATTGATTTCTGAAGATCGGAAATCTCATTGTCTTTGGTTTTTACAGTCATTTCCAAGTTCTCGATCTTTTCATTTAAGTCATCGACAATTTCTTTGTAATTTTTTACATCTTCCTCGGCTCTTAAGATCAACATGTTTTGTCTCTCCTTCAATTCCTTGTTTTCGTTAGTAATTCCCTCGATTTTCTCGTCTGCTGAAGCCAATTTATTCGTCAAATCATTGATTAAAATTTTTAGGGAGTCATTATTGTCATTTTTATTGTCAATTGATTGACTTTGTCCATCTTTTACTGCTTTCAGCTCCTCCCAGGCGGAATCCAGGGACTTCTCCAGCTCTTTTTCCCTGAGTTTATGTTTATTAATCAAGAGTTCCATGGCATACGCGTGGGAGGATGTCTCATCCTCCAGAATTTTCAATTTATTCGTCGTCTCAGTGAACTTGGCCTTGAAGAAATTCCTCTCAGACTCTAGGGTTGGCAGCTGCTCGTTCGCTGATGTCAGGGATTCGATGGTTTTTCGAAGGGTCTCACACTGGGCTAAGGACTCCTGGTGCTCGCTCTTCAGAATTGAGTGTTCACTCTTCAACTCTGAGTACTTCTTATTTATGTCTCTGCAGACCTGCTCACTGTCCAGAAGGGATTTCTGGATGAATTCCAGCATCGGTTCCTGGGGGGTCGGCTCCTCCTGGCGCAGCTGCTTCTCCAGAGTCGTGTAGGATCGCAATTGATTGTACTCGACGCAGAGATTTGTTATCTGATGGCGAAGATGTGTCTTAGGAGTTTCTGGTGATGAACTGTCAGGACATTTACTCTTCTCTGGTGTCGTTGGGCATTCAGCATTGGCAGAGTTGACAGGATGAACTGACTCTGGCTCCTCCATGAACCTCACTCGACGAACGTCGATTTCCCGAGGATCCTGAATTAAATCAGTGCTCTCACAGGACCACCGAGCCATCTTCTCCTCCTCGTCCTTGATGAGCTGCAGCTCGAAATCCTCCCAGTTCGTCGAGAAAGACTCATCATCAGCCACCATCTTGACATTCCTGAAGACACTCTGCCTCCTCTTGATGTACTGTTTTTTCTCCTCAGGGTCTTCAGAGTGTGAATCACTCTCCGGAATAGTTGGCAATTGGAAACTAATTGGAGAATCAGCCGGAGAGGTCCCAGAGCCCCCCCAGGTCCTCCGCCTGGTGAACTGACTCTTGGACTTCCTCCCCTCACTCCTGGGCCCCTCCCCAGAGAGGATTTTGGTCTTGAGGAGTTCAATTCGCCCCTTGAGCACCTCAATATCCTGGAGTTTCTCCTCCTTCTCCCTCAACTGCTTCGACATATTCTTGAGATTCTCCTCGAGCTTGTGAATTTGCTTTCTGAATTTCTTCACGAGTGCCTCGTCACTGCCAGTCTCGTTGACCTTGGGCTTGTTCTTAATGCCCTTCGCCCTCTGAGCAAATGCCAGAGTGCAAGAGGTCTCGTCCCCAGCCGCAGGTGTCACAGCACAGATGATAGTAGTCAGGGAGTTGCCACCCAGACTGGACTGCAGAATTCTCGTCAGCTTTGAGTCTCTGTAGCTGATGTGACCCACCACCTTCTGCCCCTTGCCCTTGACCTGACTCTCACTCAGCTGATTGATGACGAGCCCCAGGGTTGAGAGCGACAGGTTTATGTGCTTTCCCTCTTTGAATCTGTCTCCAGTGGCTCCAGTCTCCTTGGCTCGTTCAGATCCAGCCAGGTCAATCAGATTCAACTGAGCCACGGTGGCATCTCCATCGGGATCACTTCGGAGGACACTTCCGATGGTGATCCTGAAGATCGTATGGCTCCTCGAGCTTTTTTCGTTCATGTTAGTCTCGCCTATACTACGATTCTTCTCTCCTCTCTTCATCGCCCTGAGGATGTCCTCGACCGAGTGCGCCACCTCCTCCTTGCAGTCCATTCTTACCTCGCCGTTGTCCTCGCGCAGCTTCAGGTCCTGATTCTTCGTGTCCAGGAGGTCGTTCACCTTCTCATTGTACAGTTCAATGTACGAGACACTCAGCACAAATTCTCGGGTCTCGTCTTTCATAATGCAGTCGAATATCGCATTCACTGCCAGGGGAATCACCCCGGGCTCTTCCTTCGTGCCCATCATCGTGTAGGTCTTGCCGGAGGAGGTCTGACCGTAGGCGAAAATGGTTCCATTGAACCCTCGCATCGCTGCTTCCACCTGGAATTTCGGGGGACTTTGGGTCTTGGGGCTTTTGTCAGGGGGAAATGAATTTGTGATGGCTTGTAAATTGAAATTTTGAAGTTTAGGAAGTTGATTGAAAATGTCTACCTGGTGTTTCTGGTGCAGTTCTTGAATATTTTCAGCACATGGTTTCACTAAAGTTCCGAGGAATTTTGGAATTTAAATTTTGTGGAAAAATCGATGGAAACTGGGAATTTCCGTTTGATTCATCCACGTGAATTAATAGAAATTAAAGGAAATAGAAATCGAATTTTAGGAATTTAGAGTCGCTTGATTTTTTTGAATAGTGTACAGATTTTTGCCATTAAAAGTGAGTGTCAGGTTTTTTTATGTCATTTTTAAAATAAAAATAACAATTAGCGAAGACGATGAGCTTTCACTTGGGAGAAAGTACGCCGCATGTTCATGTGAACATTTTTAAATCACCCACATTATACCAAATGAAATTTCCATGAGTCAGGTCTCATTTCAAGAAGCTAAAAATATCTTCAAAATGATAAAAAATTGTGAAGTGATTGACGATTGAAAATAATTAATTTTATTTCTCTCCTTTGATTTTATTTTATTTACAAATAGGATGGATGGACCAATACTTGGACGATTTTACCTGTTAATGAATATTCTATAAATAATAGAATGAAAACTGTGCGGATTATCATCATTATCAATAATAACATCTATGTATAATCATGTGATGACGTTTTTTTTCGAAATATCAACATTACAGCGAGAAAAAAAATATTCGGGAGGTACAGTGCTGGGTGGCGTGGCGCTGCTATTTGCTAAGCATCAGTGACAAAGTGTCGTGGAGAAAAAAAAGAAGTTCTCTTCCGAAAGAGTCAGATGTGGGAAATAGCACAATATATTCAGGAGGAGAATCACATTCCCAAGATTAAGAATCTATTTGGCCTTGTATTTCTTCACATCCAATAAAAATAAATTCACATGTTTATATAAACTGGATGAAAATTCTATATTCGTCCAGAGATCCGATCAATTGCCCCTCATATATAGATATTCCAAATTTTTATTTTTTTCCTCATTGAAGTAGTTTTGAAGAAAATTGCGAGCTAATAAAAAACATTTGCTAGTTAGTACTTTTTTTAAAATAAATTTTTGAAAAATCACCCCTGAAAAAAAAGGCGTTATCCCCCCTATTTCATTATTTCCAAAAAATTTTATCACCAATCGGTAGCAAATTGTTTGAAGATTTTTGCGAGTTAAGAAAAAATCGTCAATGCACTCCTATTATTGTGTAAATTAACAATTCCAATTTCAACTGAAAACCAGAGTTGATGACCAGAGTTTGTGGCAGAGATGTCAGACAAGATATGAATGTTTTTTTTGGCTCAAATGATAGAGCGGGTCGAGAAATGGCGTGTAAGGGCCTCTAAAGATGGTTTTGAACCAGGGGAGACTCCTAGACCCCACTGGACAATGTTGTCACAATTGCGCTTTTCAATTGAAAACAGACATCATCTTTAGAAACATTTGTCATCTTTAAAGACTTCTTTAAAGAATTCTACTAGGCCACTTGGATTTTTTTTTTCCAGGTTCCTCCATGAAAACGTCACCCAAGTGCGAAATTTCATGAACATGGCGACTTTTTTTCTATTTTTATTTATTTTTTCCAAATTCCCATAAGAGCCCGTGTTAGAATCCATTTTCTAGAAAAATTCCTGTGTTTCATCCATTCTCCTAGGATATTTAGGATTTTGGATGGGTGTTTTGAAAAAATCAAAGAATGCATTTTAAAAAACATCAATTTCTTGACATTTTTTCGACCTCCCCTGACTACACCATAAATACCTCAATTATTTCTTCTAAACAATTCTACTAGGCCACTTGGATTATTTTTTTCCATCTCCATGAAAACCATGGCGAGTTTTTTTCTATTTTTAATTTTTTTTCCTAATTCCCTTAAGAACCCGTATTAGAATCCATTTTCTAGAAAAATTCCTGTGTTTCATCCATTCTCCTAGGATATTTAGGATTTTGGATGGGTGTTTTGAAAAAATCAAAGAATGCATTTTAAAAAACATCAATTTCTTGACATTTTTTCGACCTCCCCTGACTACACCATAAATACCTCAATTATTTCTTCTAAACAATTCTACTAGGCCACTTGGATTATTTTTTTCCATCTCCATGAAAACCATGGCGACTTTTTTTCTATTTTTAATTTTTTTTCGTAATTCCCATAAGAGCCCGTGTTAGAATCCATTTTCTAGAAAAATTCCTGTGTTTTATCCATTCTCCTAGGATATTTAGGATTTTGGATGGGTGTTTTGAAAAAATCAAAGAATGCATTTTAAAAAACATCAATTTCTTGACATTTTTTCGACCTCCCCTGACTACACCATAAATACCTCAATTATTTCTTCTAAACAATTCTACTAGGCCACTTGGATTATTTTTTTCCATCTCCATGAAAACCATGGCGACTTTTTTTCTATTTTTAATTTTTTTTCCTAATCCCTTAAGAATCCGTGTTAGAATGCATTTTCTAGAAAAATTCCTGTGTTTCATCAATTCTCCTATACTATTTAGGATTTTTGATAGTTGTTTTGAAAAAATCAAAGAATGGATAAAGAAAAATCATCAATTTCTCGACTTTTCTTCGACCCCCCTGACCACGCCATAAATACCTTAACCGTCCAGCTATTGGTCTGTTTACCCTAATTCCTTGATTAAAAAATCCAACATACCACAGGCTGAACTGTCGCTTTGAAGACATCTTCATTGGTGGAGTTCTGATCGAAAATGTAATCAAATGTGTATTCAGTCTCGCCTCTCTTCTTCGTTTCAACGTCGAACTGGGCGATCTTGTTGTTGTCAATAGCCCATTGCACAGGCAGATTGTCCTTCTTCTCCCTCTTTATCAAAGGACGAACTTTTATTGCGACCTTGATGTTATCCGACATTTTGATACTTTTTATTTACGAAATAAAGGATCGCACGGTCAATTTCACTGAATAATTACTTCATTCAGAAGTTTGAATAAATTAATTGTACATTTTTAACACTTCCAAACACCTCAATAATCTCAAAACACTTAAATTTTTTCCTTCTGTTTTTTGGTCGAATCGAAGCCTTTGAGGTTATTTTAATTGAATATTTATTAGTCGTAATGTTTAATCGATTAGGAATTAATTATTGTTTGTTATGGACTAGATTAATCCAATTTGTCAGCTCAACTGAGGAAAATGCCAATTTCCCGGTCATGGCGACGAAAATCCGTTGGGAAAATCAGGTTTTCACTCTACATTTTTCCGAATTATTAATCACTTTTCGCGAACTATTCTTTGGAGTCAGTGGGAGAAGGGTCTGCGGATGGGAAGGGGGTAATCACTGAGTTTTTGGGGGTAATTAGTTTTCTGGAATAGAAAATCCAGAGGCTTGGGAAAGAACAACCAGCAGAGGCACACACCGAACTGCACTGAAACGACGAATGTGGACGAATGACGGTTGCCAGCCGGTGGACGCCAGACCGTTTGGATTTGAAATAACGGACAGCGATTGGTCGGGAGAAAGTTCGCAAACCCATCACAGATGGCGCTTTATTTTCATCCCGCCGAAATTCAGTTGCTCTTTACTCGGGAGAAATTACAATTGTTTATGTCGCGCCGTGCAATAAGTCGAGTTTATCGCACGCTGCGCTTCGCGCCGCCTGCTCAACACTCGACTTCTGCAGGACTTGACATAAAATATTATAGAGCACTCGGTAATAAATTTCGTTTTCAACGAATGTGTGTACAGACCTCGCCTTCGGCTCGGCCTGTAAACTACACATCCGTTGAAAACGAAATTTGTGCCCTTGTACTCTAATGTACTATTATGTGCAGTAAACAATCATGTTGGTAAAGATGAGAAGATCGAATGGATGATGGAGGGAATTCACAAATTGCAATAATAGGAATAGCTCATCCATTTTTTAAATTTTCATGACAATCCCAATGACAATTTATGAAGGAAAAAAACCGACAAAAAAAATCAATATTG
Organism: Diachasma alloeum; assembly: GCF_001412515.2. Lineage (NCBI taxonomy): Eukaryota > Metazoa > Arthropoda > Insecta > Hymenoptera > Braconidae > Diachasma > Diachasma alloeum. The sequence goes on from NW_021680488.1 coordinate 1,016,699, forward strand.
GCCCTTAGTTTTGAAGATATTTGCAAAAAACTGTTTAAAAATGAATCGTTTGTTCTCGAAAACTATTAGATCGATGGGGCTGAAATTTTGCCCAGAGTTAGTCCTCATTAGGACCAAGAGAATTAATCCGCCAAAATTTCAGATTTATTAAAATTACTTTAACCATTTAATTACTCAATTTTCTAAAAATTGACCACCGGGAAAGTGGCGATGGACGTGGTCACATGCAAACATAGTCGCCAAACTTCGTATTTTTACCTTTCAGACCATTCTATATCTCATTTCCAATCAAAATTAGAAAATGTGAAAATGGAAAGATTCCATTGCTTCCATTGAGAAGCAAAAAAATAATAAAAATCATGATTTACACTGAAAAACTAGGGGAGGTTGGGGTAAAACGGACACTTTTGACTTTTTTTCAAATGTTAATGAGGGGTTGAAAGATGTTGATGAAATTTAATTTTTTTTTTTTCAATACAAAGAACAATTATTTCCCTTTGTGACGAGCCTAAACTGAGCACAATTGATCAATTTGTTTCTGAGTTATCAATAATTTTAAAAAAGTCTACAGTGCCCATTTTACCCCACCCTCCCCTAAAAAACGTGAACTTCAAGCGCGTAAATTAATTTTTCAAGTATTCATACTCAATTAAAGATGGCGCTTTACCACAGTATCAACACATTCTTGAGGTTACTTCCTCTATTTTCCCATTGATTTAAAAGAATTCAGCATTAAGAGGTGAATTCGAAAATTTTTATAACAAAAAAAACAATAATTCTAATTAATTTCCTCCATTTTCCGCAAATAATCCCCACAAAATGCCTTTAATCATCATCACAGGCATCCCCTCGAGTGGCAAGACCCTGAGAACTCAAGAATTAAAATCATTTTTCTGTGATAAAAACAAAAAAGTGGAGGTAGTGAGTGAGATTGAGTTGATTATCAAAGGTGGCTTTACCAAGAATGAATTCTACATGGACTCGAAGAAGGAGAAGGCGATCAGGGGTGAGATCAGGTCTACAGTGCAGAGGACACTGAATTCCAGAGATGTTCTGATTGTCGACGGGAGCAACTACATCAAGGGCTCCAGATACGAGCTCTATTGCTTGTCAAAGCTCTACAAAACTCCACAGTGCACAGTTCATTGTGATCTTCCTGTGGAACATGCTTGGTTGATGAACTGTGGACGAGAAGAGGGTGAACGATATGTCAGGGATACCTTCGACGCTCTTGTTTTGAGGTAGGGTAAACAGGCCAATAGTTGGACTACTCAGGATTTAAGATCGATGAAGTAGCTAAACGAATAAAAAATGAGCTTTAGACCTGAAAGAATATATGAATTACACTGAGAGAAAAACGACCAAGTTCTCAAACAAGTCTTATTGTGCCAAGAAAATAGTTTTTTGAAAATTATCAAAAAAGAATTTTTTTGTGCTAAACATGCAGAGAGTGCGCCGGAATGAAAAATTTTTGTCGCAAAAATAGATTTAGTAGTTAAAAAAAGTTGCATTCTCTGTACACGCAAGAAATGTCATTTCTAGCACTAGGGGAGGTTGGGGTAAAACGGACACTTTTGACTTTTTTTAAAATGTTAATGAGGGGTTGAAATATTGATAAAATTTAATAATTTTTTTTTTCAACACAAGGAACAATTCTTTCCCTTTGCGACGAGCCTAAACTGAGCTCAATTGCTCAATTTGTTTCGGAGTTATGGATAATTTTAAAAAAGTCTAAAGTGTCCGTTTTACCCCACCCTCCCCTGCTCCTTCATTTTTGATGGCCATTTGCCATCAAAATTGGAAAATCGAAAAATCGCGCAAATACGAGGCTTCCGTTCGGAAGCAAAAACTATAATTTGAAGTGGAAAAAAATGAAGAGAAGAATAATTAAATGAGGGAAAAGTGGAATATCGTTCAAATCCCCGATAACTGGGCGCCAGGGTCAATAGATGGACGGTGGATGTTCAATACATGTTGTGTTTTTTATTTTCATAATCTGAAATGATCTCCAATTGCTATTCAGTATTACATAGCCCTGGAGTCTCCAAACATTATGATTGTACAATAAAAAACGTTGAAAAAAGCTAAACATTTTCAAAGAGCGTTTTTGAATAATATTAGGAAATAAACCCAATAATAGGGAGGAAATTGCAAAGTAATAATTTGATGTATCTAATGGCTGTTAGGTCGTCATTTGTCACAGTATTCAATGGCTGTCAGATCGCTAGTCACCATGATAAATTATCGATTCACTATTTTCTCTCTATCGGACTCATTTCTTAATCTTTATTAAAAACGCTCTTTGAAACTGTCGAGTTTTTTTCTACTTTTTTTGATTGTACAATCATAATTTTTAGGGACTCCTGCGTGATGTAAAATCCAATGGAAATTATTATATATTTTAGATTATGAAGATGGAAAAATAATCGAGATAACGTTCTAAAGATAATTGACCGGGCCTTAAACTTCAGGACAATATTGAAAAAAATGTTTGACATTTTAATTTTTAAAATATTACAACTTCAGATACGAAACCCCAAATAACAAAAATCGCTGGGACAGTCCTCTCTTCTCAGTGACTCCAGACGACAAATTACCTCTAGAAGACATCTACCATTCCCTCTATTCGGTCGATGCACCGAAACCCAACATGAGCACTCAATCTGTAAGTGAAATTGATTTATTCAACCCGAAGAGCAAGGGCAAAAACAAATAATTTATGTCTATTCCAGCCTGCTGTTTCTGCAACGAATTATCTTTACGAGCTGGACAGAATTTCCCAGGAAATTGTCAACGTAAGTAACAATCATCGCTTATGAGTAAACAAATGATTTTTTCCAGAGATCTCTTCCACTGAAGCCAAAAAAAATCGAAAAATTAACCGATTGAAAGCTTCATTTTCCTCTCACCGAATTCTCTTTGAATTAATTTCCCAGGCAATCATTACTGCAGATCAAATGGGAATAACAAACGGTATAAAGTTGCCTTCGTACGATTTAACTATCGAGAGGAGCACGAGTGCAGCGCAATTGACGAGACTGAGGCGACAATTCCTGACGTACAGCAAAATGCATCAAGTTGAATTGAACCAGATAGCCCAATTGTTTGTACAGTATTTAAATAAAAGTATATGAAACTGAAAAAAACTCGGTGCAGAGTTTTTTATTCATTCATCAGTGTCGTTACTTTCGCCTATTGAGTTTATTATTGATGTCTTGGAATATTCAAGCACAGCTCTTTTATTATTGCACAAAAACTACTTGACGAAGATTTATGACGTACTGGGAAAACATTTCTAGAAAGGGAACATTTCTAATTTACGATTCGTTGTGCTCTGCACTGGAGAGCGGTTTAATCCTAAACACATGGTGAAATTTGAAGAAGGATTGTGTCCTCTTGAGTAATAGAACTTCACTATTTTTGCTTTTCGTTTTCCCAGTGAGGACAGACGTGTCTTCCTCGTGCAAATAAAGATTTTAATAAAATTTCTCATTGCTTTGCCACATTTATTTATTCACTTGCACTCATATTCCATTAATATGTTTATTCTTGTTATTTTTGTCATCATTGAGCTGTGCACTCGTGCACCTCCAACTATTTCGGTTCTATGTATTACCTTACAACGAGTGCACAACCTTGAGAAACTGTAGTTCTATTGTAAAAGGTGTAATGCCACACAAGAGGAAAATGAATCATGCATTCATTCATCAGTCGTATAAATTCCATTTTATTTTGATGAATTCCAACGTTGAAATAAATTATGCCGAAAGTGGATTCGCTGGATCATAATTATGTACAATGATTCATAGAAATGTAGATATTGCATACACAAAGTCATTTGCCAACAAGAAAGTATTGTTTCTCGCCTGATGGTTATTATACACAAGACTAACTGTAAATACGAGAGAAATTTGTAGCTCTACCTAAAATATCAATCTGCTGTTCACATTACAATATATCTATTCAGTAATATTACGGATATGAATTAATATCGTAACTGCAGGCGATAATGCCCAAGGAGTTCAGTGGTGAGATAAACGTGATACCCTCAATGTCGTCTCTCGTTAAAAAAAATGTTCCATTCCGTTCCACCACTTAACAATTCTTCCCCTTCAAAACGAGGACAAAAAATTATCGATACAAAGGCACTACTGATATACTATGTACGGTATAGTCAGCTCTGCAAATTAGAAGATCTCACTGATCCAATGATCTACTCATTTTTGGTCATTCAGTTAATTTGTGCTATTTATCGTCCAATTTATGAGATAATTTGTTAAATTCTATTCAATAAAAAAACACTTTTCTAATTGTCGTTCAATTTCCTGGCTCTTGTGTGCCATTCACTTCGCTGCCATTTCTGTAATCGTGTGGTGGATCTTTTTTCGACTTTCTGCACACGAAGTAGACACTTTGGTACTCACACTGGAGCATGCTATTTGTATTCTGGGCGTATCGAGTTTGCACACGAGTTTGTTCTTTCTGTTAGACAAAAAAAATAGCAGAATGAGAATAATTCAATCGAGTTGTGAAATGTAAGAGGAGAATTTCAGCATTCTTTGCTCATTTTAGAAGAACACATTATGGTTTTTTCTTGGAAGGAAAAATTTTAACGAAACACATGTAGTGACATTCACCTCAATTTGAAATCCAAAGCCTAGGATAACTTCTCTGACAACTTCGTAACTGGGTTCTATCGAGTCTTCCATAGGCATATCACTGAAGTGGTAGAGAAGTGGTCCCAGATTGATCCAAATGCCCCCAGGTTTCAATATCTTGTGAATTGTTTCGATAAATTGCACGACATTGTTGGCACAGTCGATGAAAAAACAGGTGGCAACGCAATCCCAGCGATTGCTATCTGTGTATACCTGAAATATTGACAATATTCATTGATTGAGGTTTATCAACTGTACGTTATGTTGTACAAAATAAACATCACGGACGAAAAAATTTAATAGAAAAACCTAGCGAATTCGTTAGAAAATTTTATTTAATTTCTATTGAACTGTTCTATTAGTTTTTGGCCGATTCTATTGAAATGCTCAATAGAAAATATTCAGTAGAAAAAGTCAATAGAATTCAATTTTTCTTTATAACTTATTCTATTGAGATATTTTCTATAGAATTTCCTCGGCTCAAATTTTTCAAGTTTTTCGTTTGATTTTCTTGATGAGAAGAGAAGAAAAATAGAATGAAAAAACTTGTAAAATTTGAGTCGAGCAAATTCTATAGAAAATATCTGAAAAAAATAGGTTATATAGAAAAATCCAATTCTGCTGACTTTTTCTATTGAATGTTTTCTACTGAACATGTCAACAGAATCAGCCAAAAACTAATAGAACAGTTCAATAGAAATTAAATAGAATTTTTTAACGAATTCGATAGGTTTTTCTATCAAATTTTTTCGTGCCATTTACCGCCAATTTACCGACATTGGCTAAATATCCTTAAATTTCGTTACCCTTAAGAGGTAACAGATTGCCATTAATTTTCCAATTTTTTGAGCAAATTTCCTGCTGAAAGTTATCGATACTTTTACAAATCCAAGCACATTAATCTCCAGGAAGCAATAATGGAGATCAATGTGCTTAGGGTTCAAAAAATATTAATAACTTTGAGCAGGAAATTTGTTTGAAAATTTCGAGGAAATCTTGGGCTTCTGTTACCCCTTCAGCATAAGAAGACACCCTGGAATACAATAAAGCGAAATGCAACCTGATGCTAATGCCAAAGTTATGAAGCAGTTATATGAGGCATACATAGTGAAGAAAGCATATTTATGAATGAAAAAAGAATTCAGACCAAGGGCTCATAATAAAGGAGAAAGAAGCTGAAAAGGAATATTCATGAGAATGTGAATGAATGCCAAAATAATTGCAGAGAAAATATGACGTATGTTACATACCTCTAGGAAATCCCCAGCTGTCATGGAAAATTGGGCGTTTTCAGGTAAATCACTGGGATTAACATCTGGAAATGAAACAGCCTGTGTTTGATGCCCAGCAAGGAGATTATTCATGTACTGGTGGACCCAGGGGTGCACCTGGTATGAATTTATCCCTCTGCATCTGGAATTCATATATTCGTCAATATCAAACTGATATTAACGATACGAAAGAAATAAAAATGAACATTTTCAGTACTTATTCAGGACGAAGTGGGAGGCAAACAGCATGAAGAGGGAGAATTCATTCCCTTGACAGGTGTATCCACGTTTTGCTATTTCATATGCCAATCTCCCCAGACCTGCACCTGGTACGAGTACCTGAACATCAGCTGCATTCCTGAATAATTTGAAAAATAATTTTCAATAATTATTGATAAATCGACAATTAGCTGATTTTTTTCAAGTAAAAAAGAGAAATACGTTTTTGTCAACTCAAAATATCTCGAGAACGAGTAGATTCAGAGAAAAATGTCATCAGATCATTTTTAAAACGCATTAATCTCCCACGAAAAATGTCTGTTTGGGAGAGGTTCTGAATTTACGGTGGATGTGGGAGGTTTTTGCAAGAAAGGCCGAAAAGTATCTGGACACGCCTTTATAAAAATATCACTGTTTATTTGTGGGATTGAACCACTTCGTTAACTTTATACGTATATACACTTGCTTGAAGACTGTTAATTAAATGTCTCAAATAATTAATCTGAAGTTGATTCATAAATTTGAATTACTGTTGAGTTTCCCGGATTATTTCTCGATAATGTATTGATTGCTGATTTATTCAATTCACACGTTGATGGATTAATTTCGAATTACTGTCGAATACACGAACGAAAAAATTTAATAGAAAAACCTATCGAATTTGCTAGAAAATTCTATTGAATTTCTATTGAACTGTTCTATTAGTTTTTGGCCGATTCTGCTGAAATGTTCAATAGAAAATATTCAGTTGAAAAACTCAATAGAATTCAATTTTTCTATATAACTTATTCTATTGAGATATTTTCTATAGAATTTCCTCGGCTCAAATTTTCTAAGTGTTTTCGTTTGATTTTCTTGATGAGAAGAAAAGAAAAATAAGATGAAAAAAACTTAGAAAATTTGAGTCGAGCAAATTCTATAGAAAATATGTGAAAAGAATAAGTTATGTAGAAAAATCGAATTCTGTTGACTTTTTCTATTGAATGTTTTCTATTGAACATGTCAATAGAATCAGTCAAAAACTAATAGAAAGTTTAATAGAAATTCAATAGAATTTTCTAACGAATTCGATAGGTTTTTCTATTAAATTTTTTCGTGCGTGTAGCTAATTTATATAATTGATGTTTCCTTCTAACTGGGATTGAAAGACTCCTCCAATGGCTATGTTTTAGCCGCAGTCGTATTCTACTCGATTGCTAAATTTCTACTCGTTGAGAGACTACTTATTATTCGTTTTTAGACATATATAATCGATCTTCAATATATGAGAAATCTCATTCCAATAGCTCGCGGCCTTTAACTCATAGTACTCTCCCCTTGAGAAACCTGTAAAATGCCTCATAATTTCATGATACTTCCCACATACCAAAACTCAGTGGGAAATTGTCCGATAATTTCATCGATAATGGGCTGATAGCAGGCATTCCTCTCAGCTTTCCCCTCGCTGCTCCAATCCCTCACCAACTGTTTAATAGTAGCCTGAACCTTCTCCTGATCAGCCAACACCGGTCGTGGATTGAGTGTCTGCAATCAGACCTACCTATATTTCACACAATAAAATAATTCATTTATACAATCGAAACCATGACAATGATAAACGACGGGGAGGTTCGATCGATTCATTCGACAAAAATGTAAAAATAATTTCATTATCACCCAACGAGCACGCAATCACGAGGGTACACATCGTTATCATAGCTTAATAAACATGCCACACACCATGAAAACTTGTCTTACACTGTCGGTATGTGCACTCGATGGATTGACATTCTCGAATATGTGCGATACGTCTTTTATGATGAGTTTTATTATCTCGTCGTTATTTTCAATGCACAGCTTGACTTCCTGCAGATGTTCTCTGTATTTCGTTAATAATTTTTGGTGATGTGGGGGCAGGGAGAGAAGGTAACTCTCAGTCTTCTTTACTCTTTGTAACGAATGGGGTCTGAAAATCAAATAAAAGTGATTTTTAACTAAATGGGGGATTTCATTATTGGTGGATTATTTTCTTTGGAGTAGGTGGAGAAATTTTTATGAAGTTTTCTTATAGAAAATCATGAATAATAGAGAGAAATGTTGAAGGCATTTGTGTGGAACTTCGCATATTTATATTTTTTGTTTTGTAGAAAGTCTGAAAAAAACAAAAGTATCAATACAATTTTAAACGTTCAATAACTTTTTTTGTATAAAATAAAACACGTGAAAAAATTGAAAGTAAAAAATCAAATAAAACCGTAAAAAACCCAGGTGCAAGTGGAGAAATTTGTATGAATATTTTTTTATAGAAAATTATGAGTAAAATGAGAGAAATGTTAACGGCATTTCTGTAGAATATTGTATATTTAAATATTTTGTTTTGTTGAAAGTCTGAAAAAAAACAAAAGTATCAATACAATTTTATACGCTCAATAACTTTTTTTGTACAAAATAAAGCACGTGAAAAAATTTAAATTAAAAAATCAAATAAAACCGTAAAAAACCCAGGTGCAAGTGGAGAAATTTGTATGAATATTTTTTTTATTGAAAATTATGAGTAAAATGAGAGAAATGTTAACGGCACTTCTGTAGAATATTGTATATTTAAATATTTTGTTTTGTAGAAAATCTGAAAAAAAATATCTATACAATTTCAAACGTTCAATAACTTTTTTGTACAGAATAAAACACGTGAAAAAAATGTAAATTAAAAAAGCAAAAATGAGAGAAATATTGAAGGCATTTCTCTACAATTTTGCATATTTATTTTTTGTTTTGTAGAAAGTAAATAAATAAATTTCAATAAATTTTTTTCTCCAGTATAAACCTGTGAAAAAAAATGTAAAGTAAAAGAGCAGATAAAACCTTTACAAAACCCGCAGGTTATGTTCCCCCAGCAAAAACAAGTAGAAAAAACACTGACTGGTACCGCTAGGGCATCACCTGAGCGGCTCAATTACATAACGTCAGCCCTGTAATTCTTAAAAACAAAAAAATCCAAACCACTCACTTGTAATATTTGAACGCCGAGACGATCCGTTGAAAGTGTTTCTTCTCCTCCTCGTCCTCGTACGAGTCTGACATTTTCTTCTTATAACCACTAGCCATTCCTTCCATTTTCCCTTTATTCTCGAATTTTCGTAGAAATCATATAAAAAATCTTCAAACTATTTTGTTAATTAAATCCCTTTCGTTGATTGTTCTAGCTGCTTTATTCTTTATTATTGAATTCTTTTTGGAGTATTCCTTTTCGTTCTGTTCTGATCGCTCTCCTCTCCTACTCCAGTGTGAATCGGCTCTCCCTTCTCTTCCCCATCGAAATATTTTTGTTGTGAACGGTAGGCATGGATGTCTTCTCATTTATCTTCTGATGGCTCACGAGAAAATGTCGATAAAACGGAGAGCTCGCAGCAATATTTTTAAATAAAAAATTCCATTGAAAAAGCTAGCGAATTCGATAGAAAATTTTATAGGATTTCCATTGAACTTGCTGTGAGTTTTTGACCAATTCTATTTAAAAATTCCGCGGTTGGCGGTTCATCTGTTCATCAAGAATTGGAAAAAAGAGAACTCATTTGGAAATTGCTTAATTGCAAATTGTTAATTTATTAGCCACTATTACTGTACTCATTTATTAAAAAATGTCGTTGTCCACTTGTTTGTTTATTGCCACATCAGTGAAATTAAAAAGTCTTGACTGGGCTTTGGGACCCATTTAACAGTTTGTGATATATGACGAAAATTGAGAATAACTAGGAAAAATCGCGGAACCGATCGATTTTGCCCCGTATAACAACGAAAAACTTCTTTTTTTCCTGTTTTTACCTTCAAAATGCTCCTTGCGCCGTAGTTTGCACACGATTTTAGCTTTTTTTTTTATAATGTTCGTTACAGTCCGAACAATAAAGTTAAGGATCCGTTTTCCTTTATTCGCAATAGATCATGAATAAATGAATTTAGAATTTCATAATTTTTTTATTGAACCCGCTTTTTCGCTTCAACCTGCCATTTTCTTTCATAAAAGATAGATTACGCATGATTACGATGTTCAGTTACTAAAACCGATGAATTTTAGTGCTTCTCTAGAGCCGCGAAAAATTTATGAAATTCAAAATTCATTTATTCATGATCTATTTGCGATTAAAGTAAAACGGGTGCTTAACGTTATTTTTTGCAGTGTAATGAACATTCAAAAAAAAGCTAGAATCATATGAAAATTACGACATAAGGAGCATTTTGAAAGTGAAAACTGCAAAAATGAAGTTCTTCGTGGTTATGCAAGGCAAAATCCAAAATAATTTTCCGTTATATATCACAAACTGTTCAATAGGTCCCAAAGCCCAGTGAAGACTTTTAAATTTCACCGACGTATCTCCTCAATGAAAACGGAGTAGACGCAACATTGAAAATTCACAGCCTCACATTTATGGCTGCAGTATTAGGTGGTTTAAAAATCGAGTTCCACCAAAAAAAATCACTTGTAAAAACGATAAATTTAAGGATTCAATAAATGTTTCAATCAATCAATTCATTAAATCATTAATTGGGATTCAATTCGATGTGGGTATCACCAAAATTATTCATATCGAGGTCAAATGACCATTGCATCGGATTTTATTTCGGAAAAGGGCAGACAGTTCATGTTAAATTAATGAACAAAAACCACGTGAATAATTGACCACTTTTACCCTGAATCAAGCATGAAGATGAATTTTTAATCACCGGAAATTCATTGGATTCCCGGTTTATGGAGGAAAATTCCGCTGAGATGTTGGCGATGAAGAAAAAAAAGCGGAAGAAACATGAACGCATAATTACTTTTAACGAGCGGCAGTCTGTGGTTTAATGGATAGCCCGCTAGTCACCGTCACAAAGCTTTGGCTTCAGCATTCTTGTTGAACCTTATGATGAGCTTTGAGGGAGAAAAATCGAGCAGATGGGGATTTCACGTTGTCTATAATTTGCCGCGAAAAAAAAATCAGGAAAAAAAAAGTTGTTCTTCCATGCATTCCACTTGTTCCACAAACCATTGACCCAATTCATAAATTATCAACGAAGACCTGCAAAACTTCGACTAAAAGTTACATCAACTAGAGAAACTTGTGATTCAAGCGGAGTCATTGGCCTCAAAAAAAGACTCCGTGATTACCTGGTCATTCCCCACCCCAGAGTGACTCCAGGCGTTCGCAGCGAGGGATAATGATTGCCGGTCAGGTGGGGGGTCCGGTTGGTCACTTTGACGGCTTTGGTATCCACCAGCCGAGACCTTGAACCAGTAAACACCGCGTGAATTCAGTGGTGCAGTGGTGTACAGCCCCCGTTGTGTACGTTAGCCACTTGTTTACGTATTTAAAGGCAACTAAGGTGTAGTGAAAATCACAATATACGTTGTTAAAGTAGCCCCTATCATGGGCCCATGTTCACCATGGTCACTGATGTTTATTCTCTGTGCGGTGAGACTGAGTCAACAGTGGCCAGCGCTTGGATTTTGGCTGTCAGCGTTGGGAAATTCAAATGAGAGGAATTATTCAGGGAAGCGCACCGAGGCCAGGGGTTAGTCAGTGTAATTTCTTAATTGTGAAGTATTGGAGACGAGGAGATTTTGAGCGTCGTCTGTAGTTGAGGATATCCAAGTATCTTTTACAGTTAGGTACAGATCACTCTGGAGATTCAACCATTTTTGATCGTCAAATTTGTCAATTAAAATGTGTGAGGGAAGATTGGAAAACAATCATTTTGTGAAATAAAACATTTTGCACAGAATTATTATTTTTTTAAACATTAGTTGTTTATGGATAAATCAGTGAAATTGTTTCAACTTTCGGAAACCGTATTTTTGCTTTCAAATGGAAACTTTGGAATCGTTCAAATTTAAGTTTTGGATTTTTGTGCTATATCGTCCCAGTATGATCCAAAAAGTCCGAAAATTCAATTTTTATACCTTGTCCGTACGTGTGTGTGTACGTATGTAACAAAGTTTGTCTTCAATTGCCCGCTAATGAATGGATAAAATTGAAGCTTTTTTCTTCAAATGTAGGTGTTGTTGAGCCCTATTGATCACCACTAATTAAAATTTAATTCATCGATCGGTTTTTTTAATTTTCGATGACCAAAATTTGTGACACTCTAAAAGTCGAAACTTGTAAACGAAAAGGCACTTTTCGACATGGGCTGAACGTAGCAGCAGTGACAAAATAGTATATTACTATTAGTAAATAGGAATTTTCAGCTCGTGTGATTGGCAGCCCTCGGCTTCGCCTCGGGCCGCCAACTTCACACTCGTGAAAATTCTGTCTCACATGTGTCGAACAATAGTTTTTGGCAGTCATGTTACGTTCAGCGAGTGGCGAACTGTGCCTTTTTTCGTTTACTAGTAAACGAAAAGGCACTTTTCGCCACGAGGTGAACGTAGCAGCAGTGTCAATAAAGTGTTTACGCCACTCATGCCTGAAACCGGCTGAATTAGACACGAGACGCTTCGCGCTTCTTCGTGACATAAAATTTTGTTCAGTACTTGTTGGGAAATGTCGTCCTTAACGTGTGTGGTTACATCACTCGCCTTCGGCTCATGCTGTAAACCCCACACACGTTAAAGACGAAATTGCCCCACACGTGCTGAAATATACTATTTTAGACTCGTGGGATTATATCACTCACCTTCGGCTCGTGCTATAAACCTCCCATGAGCCCAAAATCATTTTTCGGTACTGCTTCTCACGATTTCTCGTCTGGGAATTGGTATTACATACTTCTCAAGCTCGAAAACTTTAAAATCACTACAGAAAATATTGTTCCTGGGCTGTTGCGATGGGGTTTTTTTATGTGGTTGGCCAGTCCTCGCCTACGGCTCGGAGGCCAACGCCACACGAGTAAAAAACCCCATCGCAACAGGCCGGAAAAATACTATTCCCGCAATCGTATCGAAATATACTATTTTGTACTAATCACTCACTTTTAAACATATTCAATCGATCTTCAATGTATGAAAAATCTCACTTCAATATAGCCTGCGGCTTTTAAAACTCATACACTCACAGTAGTCTCTGGAAATTAGTGTATAGTGAAGTATGTCGCGTGTTTCAATTGTGTAACTGAGGTAAAATATTTATTTCGCTCGTAATTCAATAAATCTATTCAATTCGCCCGTGAATTTATCGACCACCATTTGTTGCGATATGTCTACAATGTCGTATTTGTTTGAGCATTCCCCGGAACGAGGGAATTACATTGTCATGGGGAATGCGTAAAAGCTCGGGACACGTGGATTTTTTTAATGCCGGATAAATCCACAGAATTGTACGAATAAATCGCCGTGCAGGTGCACAAAATCATGCTGATATTCTGTTCTTTGTTCCTCCCTTTTGCGAATTCACGTCATCAACACGTTTGTGTTTGAAATTAATCAGAATTTATTTTTGTCATGTGATGTTTCACGATTTGCGGGATATTTCGTCGTAATTATTTTTAACGAACGCAACATTCTGTATTATACGATTTCAATTATAGTCACTGGACGCAGTGAACCAATGCGGATTGTTGTATGAATGCAGATCTGTTATCTAGTTTAATCATATTTGAATAATTATTGATTAATCCGGAACGAGAGTAATGTCTCGCAGCGATTGAATTATGTAAAACGCTCGTGGTTGGCTGTTGCCTTCCAAAGAAATTCAATTGATTTCTCCATCGAATTTGCCAAGTTTTTCTGTAAAATTTTGTCGTACATTCCAAATGCTTTCCAAATCGTGTGTTTCGAATAAAACAAGCAGGGGTTCGAGCCTATCAGACAGAAGGTATCTGGCCGTTACTTTTTGCGTCATTAGCCTCTTCCTTTCGTTTAATGAAGTGGAAGGTCAACGAAAATTGGAGAATAAATTACGACGTTGATTAAACTGCCGTAAGTGTGACGTTTGGCTGATTATTTCAGCCTCTTCAGACATTGGAAAAACAATACAAACAAATTCGACCTTATTTTAACACAATTCGTGTTAAAACATAACGGGAAATCACCGATATCCTTTGACCTTCCTCCTAATTAATAATCTCATGAAGACGAACTTATTTATTGATTGCTTTTTTTTATTTCTACCAATTCCATTGGTATTAAGTTTCTGAATGGATCCGTAGCAATTCCATATCCTTGTGACAGGCGTACCGTAACCACATGCCACAGGGTGTCAACAGCCGCCGTTTCAAAATACCAACCTTCAGTGTTGGAAGAGCTATAATCATACCAAATTTCAACTTGCTATTTTCATTGCTTCTTAAAGTAGCTCTACCCTTACGGTAAATTCAAAGATTCTTGAAAACTGCTGAAAAATTGCAGAAGACTCGAATCTTGATAGCGTTGAATAACCGTTAACCCTAATTGGTCCCCATATGAGAACTTGCGACTTGGTCACCTCCGCAGGGAATCGCCGCCGTGTTATTTAGGCCCGAGCGTTGCCGAATTCACTCTATACTGCCCGGGCGCGTTTAGCGAGACTTCGGCAACGTCGCACAACGGACAATTTCATTTAACATGGGAAAAATGTCCCGTCTGTTAGAAATAATTTTTTTTCTTCAGGAATTGTGGATATAAATAATTTTAAAAAATATTATAATTTTCTAGACACTTGAATTGAAGCATTCCAATTTTTTAGGATTTTTCCGCCCAGCCAGTCAATGGTAAGAAAAAAAAATCGACCTTCTGCGGCGTTTCCCTCCTATGGTGACCAAACTAGGGTTAATGGAGGGACATAACAGCTGTTGCCCTAATACCACTCATTATGTCTTATGACGCCCCGATAGGCCGTGTCAATCCATTCTGCCGAATAATTCCTCAATAAATCACGAGTGACAAGTAATTCACTTTTTCACCCCGATTTCTTCCGTTTCAGTATTAAATTTTTTCCCTGTACCAGTCGAGGAGGAGTGTCTCACGGATGACAAACGCCGGCGCGGCACATGCATGAACACGTACGAATGCCGAATTCAGCAAGGAACATCTCACGGTCCATGTGCCCTTGGCTTCGGCGTTTGTTGTGTATGTGAGTAAATATTTATCGTTAGAGTAAGGATGAAAATCCTGGGTAAATAGAAGATATTCAGCCAATTCAATTTTCCGAGAATCGCTTCCTGCGTCAGGTTTTTCACTGAGAGATATCAGAAAAATGGGTGAACCGGTGGCCGGTGCAAATAATATCACTGAAGATGCATTGCGATAGTATCGTTTCACCGAGGAAATAAAGTTTCTTCCATCATAAAAAGTAAATGCATAAATTGGATGAAGAATAAACGATGGATAAGGATCTCGAAACAGGTCTGGAATTCATTGCAGCATTGACCGGCCAAGACGAGGTACAGTTACTCCGTATTGCCTCGTCCAAGGTTTTGTCAGACTGTCCCACATTTCGATTAACCGAGTCATTCTCAAGATATCCTCAAAATATTGAAATAATTCTGTATAATTCTTGAAATAATACAATTTATGTATTGAAATTCCTCGTTTTATGAGCGACTGTACCTCATCCGCCATTTTGCTGTGCATTTCATGGACTACAAAATGGCGGATCTAATGTCTATTTCCACCGCATAATATGAAGGTGACGTTCCTTTCACTGAATCACGTCAGATTGTGTTCATTATAACAAAAAATTCGACTGGATTGCTGGTGTTGGTGAACTTTGACAACTAATTAATTAAAATTCAGAAAAGATTTTTCAATTTCATTCGACAACCATTTGTTAAATTTTCCATAAATTTTCGTCAATTTTTTTGATGAATCAAATTTAACAACAAATTGTAGATTATTGCAAAACCTTATTGCGATATACGATCTTACCGAAATAAATAAGACGTCAAATAAACAAGTAAATTGTGCAAGTTCGAGTAATCTTCAGCCGACCTGAGAATGAGTTTCAAAGACAACTTCTCTGAGAAAATGAGACACTTTTTTGATTGTGGGTAATTACGATGAAGAAAGGACGTTCATCCCGAACCCCATGGGGGTGTCTCTAAAACCAAAATCTTTCAAACATGAGATCGGATGGAGTGCAAATTCCACCCTCGATTTTCAGAATCATTACAATAACTTCCCCTCGTGCCGGGAAGTTAAAAACCCATCAATTCCCAAAATTTTCAATCATATCCTTCAATCCCCCAGGCATCCGAAATTCACCGCTACATAACCCTGACTCATTCCCCCAAATGGACCAATCTCACCACCAGTCCAAGTACCTTGTTTACAACTATGCTGACGTTACTCGCGTGCCTTTCTTCAGGCTAGGTATACCGTTGAGGTTCACGACCGGTTTGCCAACCTGTCCCCCCACCCACCACCCACTCAACTCCTTTATCGTAGCAGTGAATCTTGGTAGCTCCTACCACATCTCAACCAGTTGTCACTTGGGAAATTCGTCGGTTGGTTCAGCTTTAAAGGGACGGAGGCCTACATCCTCCATTTTTCTTTTTTATTTCAACCCAAACAGACTCAGCGGTGGATCGTGAATTTTTCAACGCTCAGTTTTGCCTTCTCCCCCTCCCACCCCCTGTCCCTCTTGTTCAAATATTCTCTCTTCCAGATTGTGATGTGTTTGGTTGAACAGCTGAGGGACTTCACAGAAGTGCAAGGGAGTAGGGAGTCGAGGCGAAATTGCACGAAAAACGAGGAAGCAGTGAATGGTGAATAAAGAAAAAAAATGAATATGAGGAAAGAGTGGTTAAACCATCCGAGGTTTCCACGTGGAATGCATAAATACAGATATCAGGCGGATTTTTATTTTCCCCAACTGTTGGTATTTTTTTTTTTTCGGCTCTCTTAGTTCGGAGGGAATGGGGCTCTTGGGGAATTCTAGTTCTGATATTTTTTTCACTGTAATCAAGGATACACATGCCTCTTTGTGAATATATTATTCAATTGCTTAGCTTGATTGAATTATCCATCGTCGCCCGAGAGCCAGTGAAAATATTTTATCCTCAATTTATGAGAAATAATAACAAGTGGACTCGAAAGAAATGAAGACTCAACGGCCCGGAAAATGAAATTTTCTTCTCCAGTTTTTCATTTCAGTTGTGAGTGACAAGCCATAAGAAATTTTCACTGAAACTATTTCAAGAAAATTTTGAAACTCTTGAGGCAAATAGTGTACGAAAGATTTCTTATAAATTGGTGGTGCTGTTACTGTAAAAAGTTCGGAACAACTTTCGTAAACTTGAAATCAGGAAAAATGGCTTGCACTTTAGGAATTTATTCACCTCCCTGGCCTCTATTTTTCCCGAGCGTCTCCATTACTCATGTTGCCCGTAAACTTTTCCAAGTAATTTGTTAACTATCTGGAATAATAAAGATGAATATTCACTTGTAATACCACAAGAGCTTCAAAATTATCGGGTATTTTCCGATAGGTTCGTTTGTATGCAGGGAACCTTGAGGAAAATTCCCGATTAATTTTGAAGCTCGTGTCGTATTCGGGGGATTATTTTTCCAATCCAAATGTCGGGCAATATAATTGGACCGTGAGACGAAACTCACAATTGAGAAACGAAAATGTATAATTAGCACTCGTTTCGAATAAAAATCCTCGGATTACCACAATTGAATTCAATCTGTCAGTTTGACGAGGGGTTAATTCGACTGCATGATGTTTTGTTTTTTATATAGCAACTACCAGAGAAAATTATCAAAAAATTATCAGTTGAAAACCCTGTAGCTTGTACCACGTGATGTCGAATGGGCCAATTATATTGCCCGACATTTGGGTTGGAAAAATAATCACTTGTAATACCACCAGAGCTTCAAAATTGTCGGGTATTTTCCGATAGGTTCGTTGCAAACAAACGAAGGAGTCAAGTTTTTCAGGTTAAAAAATCACGAGTGCGAAGCACGAGTGATTTTTCCTGAAAAACTTGACGACTTCGTTTGTATGCAGGGAACCTTGAGGAAAATGCCCGATTAATTTTGAAGCTCGTGTGGTATTCGGGGGATTATTTTTCCAATCCAAATGTCGGGCAATATAATTGGACCATGAGACGAAACTCACAATTGAGAAACGAAAATTGTGTAATTAACTATATAAAAATCCTCGGATTACCACAATTGAATTCAATCTGTCAGTTTGACGAGGGGTTAATTCGACTGCATGATGTTTTGTTTTTTATATAGCAACTACCAGAGAAAATTATCCAAAAATTATCAGTTGAAAACCCTGTAGCTTCTACCACGTGATGTCGAATGGGCCAATTATATTGCCCGACATTTAGGTTGGAAAAATAATCAATGAAAATTTCGTGAACAGTTACAGCGACTTGCAACAGTGAAGTTGGTAATAACCTGACGTACGTGACGAGCCCGGGATTCCCAAACCTCATCGATCAGCCCATGAATTGTTCAGTGATCATCAGAAAGATAGAGCCCCAAGTCAGTCAGCTTCGTATCGATTTTTTGCATTTTAATATCGTAAGTCGTCCTCTCCGTTACGTATTTATTTGTTCCCAAGACTATCCGGATATTGATTCCCATTATTTTTTGCAAGTAATAAAAACACAAATAAGAATGAAAAACTAAAGCACTCCTCCGGTGAATAGGGTCAGCCGAACAGGCGAACTGGTGGATGCGATGAAGACATAATGGAAATCACGAGTGGCGATCGAATATACCAGCTTTGCGGATGGAATAGTGGACAGCACAGTAAGCACCAACAATTTTACATATTTATCGGGAGAAAATAACGGGGTATTTACATTTTCGCGGTGAGAAGACAATGGAGTATAAATGAAATGTATGCGGGACAATTTAGTCTCCGTAATTTCTGTGGTTCTCATGCTTCTGTGAATGGAATAAAGGGGGATGTATCTCCTGGTGATATCAGCGCCTCTAGCGTGCGCGTCATACACTGCGTAACTCTGTTCTATGTGAATCGACAGCCCCAACTCCGTTTCGAGAGCCTCAAGGAATTTAATTTCTCCATGCTTTTTTACTATTTATTGAAAATATATAGTGATGCCGCGAGACATGATGAGACAATACTTTGGAGGTAATGATGCCGCGAGACGCGAGAGAAACGAGACGAGAGGAGACAAACGACACGAGAGACATGACGAGACGAGACGAGTCATTCGAGACAATGACAGAAACGAGACGAGACGAGGAAAGCCGGCAGAACGAGAGAAACGAGAGGAGAGACGAGAGTTGAGAGAGCCTCCCCTCTCTGTCCCTCTGTGTATTTTTCTTTTCCGCGCAAATTGGATAATAGGGACGAGATAAGGCCAGACGAAACGAGACGAGAGAATCTTTCAATTCTCGACGAGACGAGAGAAGAAATTGCTCTCGTATGTTTTTCAAGGAAAATCGATTATTAAAAAAATCTGTTTTTCTCATTACCCAGGAAAAAAAACAAGTTTTGAAAATAATTTATTTTCTTCTGATTTTTATGGAAAAGTATAATATTGAAAAAATGCAACCCGAGGAACTTACGTTTCAGTGATAAGTACTGCTGGAGAGTTGAATTTTTAATGGAGAAAAATATGTTGACTATTTTCCGTGGCTGGACGTTAGCTGTAATGATCATTAAAAATTTAAATTAAAATTTTTTTTCTAAATTTAAGCGCCGGGTGTACTATCTTTCGAATGAGATCTGCATTTTTTTATCTTTCGTAATCCAAAATTGAAAATTGAGTGGTATATCATGTAGAAATTCCCAAAAATTATGATAGAATGATTAAAGAAAGTAGAAAAGATTCTGAACTTTTTCAAGGAGCGTTTTTAATTCAAATCCTTAAAGCCCATTATTTTTCATTCAAAGTGTACGTGGACGTGTCAGAGGGTCCAGTGACTCTTGACTTCATTCTACCCAGTAGTCTGCAATCCCGAATATGGGAAATGTCAATAGTTCAATTGCCATTCGAGCAGCGTGCACCAGCCGGCTGCCTCCAATACTTCGACACATCGCGTGGTACTCTAAAAACTTTAAACTACTTGCCAAACGGACGATACTTATCAAATCAGGATTATCTGCTGTGCATACGCCAGGAGAGAGAGATGTGCAGCATTGCTTATTCACCATGCAGCAATGACTCATTCAGAATAGGTCCCAGTAGATTAACTGGAAACCAGAGTAACCAAGTGAACCTTGCAGATGGCTCTGGGGCTGGCTCTGATGATCCTACTCCCATCAGACGCTGCAATGATCGTGTTCTCATCCCATGTGACTTTGAGGAATTCATAACGGTATGTATACACTTTATCCGTGGAGGCATTTGATGGAGATAGATACACACGTGTTCATCGATCTTTACGTTCAATGTAGGCAACTGCAGAATACCACACCCGACTTCCGTACCTCAATCCTCATGAATTATTCAATTGAATTGATTTTACATGGCGCAATACCCCACCCCTTGCATTTCGACACTTTTAATCCGGTGTCCACCCACACTTGTCACACCTAGAGTCCTGATAAACGACTGGTGGTCGCAATTATGAGGAGATGATCGCTTTCGGGAAAAATACGAGAATAGTATATTTCGTTACGAGTGCGGAAAAGAGTTTTTTGACTCGTGGGAGGTTTATAGCACGAGCAGAAGGCGAGTGATATGATCCCACGAGCCAAAAAACTCTTTTCCCACGAGTATCGAACGATATTTTTCATCACAATGTGTGGAAAAGGGACGTTTTAGGCACGCGAGGCGAGGCGAGGGAAAAATTCGATTTTGGCGAAAGTCCACTTTCCCCCTGGAAAAACGGAAAACCTGACCCTTTGAAAATATGAAAAAAAAAAATTTCAGTTTTCACTTTTTCCACATACTTTTGAGAGTTCTGAATAGCCTGTCGCTTAAATAATTGGAATCATCGTTCATCCGGATAAAAAATTTGTTTTTGGCGAAAGTTGACTTTCCCCTTTGAAAAACGGAAAATTTGACCCTTTGAAAACGTGAAAAAAAAAATTTTCAGTTTTCACTTTTTCCACATACTTTTGAGAATTCTGAATAGCCCGTCGCTTAAATAGTTGGGATCAACGTTCACCCGGCTAAAAAATTCGATTTTGGCGAAAATCGACTTTCCCCCTGGAAAAACTGAAATCTGACCCTTTGAAAATCTGAAAAAAAAAATTTTTTCAGTTTTCACTTTTTCCACATACTTTTGAGAGTTCTGAATAGCCTGTCGCTTAAATAATTGGAATCATCGTTCATCCGGATAAAAAATTTGTTTTTGGCGAAAGTTGACTTTCCCCTTTGAAAAACGGAAAATTTGACCCTTTGAAAACGTGAAAAAAAAAATTTTCAGTTTTCACTTTTTCCACATACTTTTGAGAATTCTGAATAGCCCGTCGCTTAAATAGTTGGAATCAACGTTCATCCGGATAAAAAATTCGTTTTTGGCGAAAGTCGACTTTCTCCCTTGAAAAACGGAAAATTTGACCCTTTGAAAACGTGAAAAAAAAAAATTTCAGTTTTCACTTTTTCCACATACTTTTGAGAATTCTGAATAGCCCGTCGCTTAAATAGTTGGAATCAACGTCCACCCGGCTAAAAAATTAGATTTTGGCCAAAGCCGACTTTCCCCCTGGAAAAATCGAAAATCTGACCCTTTGGCTCGGGGTGAAAAAAAATTGTTATGTCGTTAGGCCGAAAAATTCACAGAAAATGTTTGAAAAAATGTCTCCTTTGATATTCAAAAAACTAAATTGCTGGCTTAATGTAACTTTTCCGTTCCAATCACAAATTCATTCAAATATCCAATCGATCGCTGAGTCAAGACAGTCGAGTTTCTGTATTTGCAGACAAAGTTTCCGAGAGCTGCATGGAAATGTCTGGGATGCAGTGAAATATCTATAGCAACTGGAATTAATAAATCAGTTTGTGATTCAATTTTCCGTATTGGAATAGTTGAACGAAAATTCTCTCTAAAATTTCGCAGACTAGAATTTTCATTTCATTTTTAGAATCCATATGATTAATCTCCTCTAAGTAATTGAATTCCATTAAACCATTCCTGTAATCCTCTTCAAATTTATTCTACCCCCGAGGATAAATTAGAATTGCGGCAGCACAATGGGAATGACTAACGCATCTCCCCACACATCAAGAGGGAAATGAAGTTGGGCCGCCTCGATAATTGTCCTTGTTAACTATTCACTCGAGGAATAAAAAAATCATCGCGATTATTTGTTCATCTAAAGACCGATCACAGAGAGAAATATCATTTTTTCCGTATAAAATGTGGGAAAAAATGCAGGTGAATTAAAAAAAAAGTTTTGAATATTCAAGAATATTTACTCTAAACGTCAAAGGGGGAGAAAATTATTTCACTTTTTGTCAGACTGAACGATGAAAAATTCAGAGGTAATCTCCATACAACTCCCCCTCTAAAAAAAATATGGGAAAAAAAATTGTCGAGTCTTACTCCCGACAATATACAACAATTAGTAATGCAAAACGAATGTAGAGAGGCAATTACCAGACACTAGTCGTTTAATATCCTCATCAGGTATTCAGTGAGTGCTCTCGATGCCCTCTTCAAACACTCATTACAAATTTACCTGATTACCATGCCTAACTACTCGAGCATGATAAAATCGTCTGACTTTAAATGGATTTTTCACTTACACCGAGGGCATTTCTCTCGCTTTCAGCCGGGCAATGATGGCGCTGGTGTCTGTGACCTTGAGCACTGTGGCACATCACTTTGTGGACCTGGGGAAATGGACACTGAGGGTAATTGCCGAGTTGAAACATCGGCCACTCCATTCCACATAAGGGTGGCGTTTGGCACAGGAAATGAGAATTTCACGTCAATGGAAGACATGATTGGTATGTGCATCAATTACGAACAACTGCCTTGTGTATCGTGAAACAATTTAATGTCAAAGTTCTAGTCTGCGGGAGTTGCAGGGGAGGTAGTTCATAATAGAGATGTGGAATGCCCGTTTTATTTCCGTCATATTTTCTCATATTTGGGTCATTTTTTGAGGGCTCGATCGGAAAACTTTTTAATAGAATTGAATTATTATCAATTA
This sequence comes from Diachasma alloeum, assembly GCF_001412515.2. NCBI lineage: Eukaryota > Metazoa > Arthropoda > Insecta > Hymenoptera > Braconidae > Diachasma > Diachasma alloeum. Next base: position 1,039,817 of record NW_021680488.1, read on the forward strand.
TTATTTTATTTAGTAGGGGAGAGTGGGGCAAAATGAAACAGTCGAAAAACGACTGTTTGACGCAATTTAATCAATTTTTGTTTATTAACTTTTTTCATTCTTCGGAGTACTGATGAGAATAATTATTTTCCATTCAATAGAATGAAAACAGAAAAGTGTAATCAGCGTAATCTAATAAATTAAATTATCAGACGAATACAAAATTATTATTTTTATCAGTACACTACATCAGTATTTAATAAAAATTTTTTTTTTTGCTTGAATTGCGCCGAATCGTCGTTTTTCATCTGTTTCATTTTGCCCCACTCTCCCCAAATTTTATTAAAAAAATGAAATTCGATAAAATTTGAAAATTTTGAGAAGCGTGAAGACGAGAATGCTTTAATTTATTTAAATTTTTTTTAAATTGAAAATTCAAGAAAATTTTATCAGAATTTTCCGGTTTTTTACTAATTTTTAGGGAATAATTGCACTAAAATCTAGTTTTCATTGATTTTCCCCAAAATTCCTTGCAATTCCACTGAAACTTAAGTCTGATAAAAATGTCCGAAAAGTGACCTGGAAATTTCAGCAGCGATGGTCACCCACATCTCTAGTTAATAACGTAGAAATTCAATTGTAATTTCATCAGTGTTTCCATCACTCAAAAATGCTTTTTAATTGCGCTGGCGCTCGCTCGATTTTCTAAAAATTAACTTTGAAATACTTGAGACCACATGACGTTTTGCCATCGTCTGATTGACTCGGTCAGTATCGATTAACTTTAAGCTGATACTACAAAAGTGTACATAGTAGAATCAAAGACATTTTACGACCGGTATATTGAACATCCGTGTGCCTCCGAATTTTTTAATTTGTGCATTGATAATTATTCAATTATTTCCCTCATATAGAGGTCCGGAAAGTCGATGGATAGCACATAGCATCCCGCTTTCCAAGTAATTTATGCCTTAAAAACATCTAAGGTTGACCGAGTAAAATAGCCCAAGGGATAATATAGATGTACATAGTAGAGATATTTCTAGAAACATGAAAATAGATATTAATTGGCAATAATTGCAGTGATACTTTGTACTCAATTTCTTTAATAAAAACAAGTTGAATAATTGTTGCCTAGTCTCATGATTTTTAAGTTAATTCAGAAAGGATTAAAAAAAAACGAATGACTTCAAAGAATCAAATAGTTTGTTGTTTTATTTACAAACCAGCTAGCTCGTCGTAACACAACGCTCGGCCCGTGGTACAATAATTTTTATTAATCATAATCATTTCATTTGTCTTTCGTGAATTACTTTGTGAAAATCGAATAATACATTTCTCCCTCCAACTTTTAATGATTTTACGTCATTTCCACCAACAATCACTCCATTATCTACACCCAAGAAGTCGAGCATTTATCAACGATTACAATAAAATTTATAATTTCTCTCCCACTTTTTCCCATCCTCTTTGTTCTCTCGCATCACATTTGATTCGATTAAATCACGATAATGACGAGTTGATAAATAATTGATAAATTTACTTACGATAAAAACAAATATCAATACTGAAATAGAATTTTACAATAATCTCTTCGTCCTCAATTTATCCGCAATCAATAAAAAATTTTAGGTTCAACTTTTTATATTTTTTCTTTAATAAAATAATTACCTCTTTTTTTTATTAAATCTTATTCGTGATTTAATCATACATTTGAACCCTCAAAATTCATGATCAATTCTTAACAATGATAATTAATTCAATTGAATAAATCGAGCAGATAATTATCGTAATAAATCGTCCACCCTTACCCAATGTTATCGCAACATTATTTTTTATCTATGAAATTTAGATGATTTCTTAGTGGATAAAATACTCTCCAACTCTTCACGTTAATTATTTCCCTGTGAAAAACGTTAACATCATACAATGGGCGGTGTTTTAGCATTTTCTTCGTCGATAAATGTTCTGTTTTTATTTAAAATTTATACAATAAAACAGCCCAATTAAAATGTCAAATAAAAAATCATCACAATTTTTTCATTCACAACAACTTAAATAATTTATCGATTTATGCGCTTTCGTTTTGGAATAAAAATGTGCGATCATTTCTTTTAAATATTTCTTTGTTATTCAATTCGTGAATGGAAAATTATTCATGCATAACTAATCCTCCGTCTTCGTCATATCTAGAACACAATGGGAATCATGATGTCATCGTGATCCCTTAGGCGTAGATTTAAAGCCGTCGCGTACTATTATTCTCCTCCATAACTCAACTTTCTTCTGTTTCTCACTGAAATTATTTTTTTAATCCCTTTAAAAAACGTGTTTTTTAATCCTTTATTTATTTTTTTATACTCGTTATATATTTACTCCTCTTCATGTGCCTACGTGCTCGTGGTTTTTAAAAATTTTTTTTTCTCGTGTTAACGTGTTGTGTAGGTCTGTGCCCACCACAGATATGCATCCCTTTCGTTTGTTCCCCAGTAAGCTCCCTGTGTTATTTTTTCCAATAGTTTTCGTTATCTCGCGTTCCCTCCCCGAGAAAATCTGGCTTATTAACGATCCTACGGGTTATCACGATTCATATTTTCAAGGTTTTTTTTCCCGAGGGGTGAAGGTTTTTAGATAATGATGATAGCGGTTTGAATAAGGGTATTTCCGGGTATGAATGACACGATAAAAATCGGAAGAGACAATAATGTTATTAATAAAGGGATTTTTTCCGGAATAGGGAACTTGCATAGAGTCCATTTTTCAAATATCTTCAAATGAATAGAGTCTTTGTTGTCTATGAATCATCACAGAGTAAAAAGTTTCCCGAAAAGTTGTCTGGATATTTTGTAATAACTGATTAAAAATGCATCAATTTTGAACACTTTTTTTGGGGTCATAACGTCAATTCACCGAAATCACATTCCTCTTGCGACCATTGGGAGCGCTATTGAGTTATTCTAGATTCTAGCTTCTCAAAGTGCGGGACGTTCAGCCAAAACAAATCGAGGAGGTTAATTATTTGAAAGAATTATTGAAACAATTATTTTATCTATCTATTCGTATATGTTTCTACCTGTATATAATTTATTTATCGATATGGAGGTCAAATGCCAGATTGACTACACTATGGCCAACCACGCGAGTAAAAAAACCCCATGAAACTAGTCGTGAACGCTATTTTTCCGTAGTTATTTTCAGTTTTACGAGTTTGGGAAGGGCCAATACCAATCCCGAACAAGGAAAAGGGAAGATCAGTACGGAAAAATGATTTTCAGACGGCGTGTTGATAGATTTTATGGGTTTAAATCTGCCAAAGTTTCGAAAGTCGTGGTTGTAAAATTTTCACTGTTGTATTTTTACATCCTGCTACAAAATAATATTTATAAAGAACTTTCATCACGCGATCCGCTTTTTCTGACATTTTGGAGCTAAATATATGTACGGAGTATTTTCCTAGATTCCAGCTAGAGATGCAAATGCGTCACATGACCCGTCATATGACGGTCATGTGACCGTCATTGACGGTCACATGCCGAGGGGTTCATGACGGCTGTCACATTCCCCCTCCCTCTTCTGTGACTGTCACAACTTGTCAAGAAAAAATGACGGTCATTTTTCATCTATATAGATGAAACTTTATTTTTTTCTCGGTCAATTTTCAGTTGAATTCCTTTTGTATTGGCCTAATCCGCATTTTGAAATGGAAATCACGTCTTTTTCCATCCATATAGATGAAACTATTTTGTTTTATTCATGACCGTCACAAATTGGAAATTAGTTATGACCGTCATTATGCAACTATACAGATGGTTTGACAACAATTTGGTTACAAATGATTTGTGACAATCATTTGTAGTTGGAAAATTTGTGCGTCACATGACCGTCATTTTTTGGTCATATGACGCGATCTAAAAAATGTCGGTCATTTTGCATCTCTAATTCCAGCAGTTGCACTAAACAGCTCGATGGCGCCACACGAAAATTTCGGCCTCTGGTGAGTTGACGTCACAGGTCTTTTTAGAATGTTTAAAAAATGACATTTTTAAAAGCAAATAAATAATTATTAAATTAGTTTCCGTGTGTTTCCTTATCAAATGTGGGTTCTTGGGGGCATATATGTGAGGAAAAAATTGTTTTCAAACATGCAAGTTCCCTATTTATACGAAAGGACTGATTTACGAGAGGGCTAGAGCGAGAGAGACGGTCATGTCATGCGCGAAGTTGAGGTTCACACGATGAGGGGCATTTTTGCCAACTCCAATTCTTAAAGCTTTTCAGAACAGCCGACACTTTCAAATCATCTCTAATAATTTTGCCGGAAATTTACCGTTTCCCCTCCCATGAAAAACAGATCTCTGAAGAAAACTGAACCCTTGCCGACCACTCGACTTCCGTAAAGTAGGCGTGACACCCTCACATCTGGAGAGATTCCCTCGCATTCCAGGAGATCGTCATCAGCCGACAGCAACCCCATTATATCCCTCGTAAGGAAACAAGGGAGAGAAAATAAATAAGAGTATCATATCTATTCTTAAATATCTCGCATTGTTCTCCAGCATCAGCTGTCGCATTATTACATTTAGCGCCATATGTCCGTATGTTTATGAACCCTGGAAATCGATCATGACGAATCTGCGTCGAACGACACTTGAATTTCAATTTTAATTAACAAATTCATGAACCCAAAGTTGGAGAGACTGAAATTTCCGGTAAAAATCAAATATGTGTAAATTTTTACTTTATACTGTCCAAAAATGAATTCACGTAAAAAAATCGGGTAAACAGGCCAATAGCTAGACCGTTAAGGAAATAATGAACTTCATTAAAGGTTTTAAAATCGATGAAGTAGCCAAATGAATAAAAAATGAGCTCTAGATCTGAAGGAATCTATGAATTAGGGAAAACAATAATTTGAAGTGGAAAAAATGAAGAGAAGAATAATTAAACGAGGGAAAAGGGGAGCATATCTTCTAAATCCCCAATAACTGGACGCTAGGGCCAATAGATAAACGGTGGATGAAGGGTCTGGAGGGTCATGAAAGGTCTGGAGGAATATAAAACGTTTATCCAGTTTAAACCAACATGTGAATTGTTTTTTATTGAATGTGAAGCAATTCAAGGCGACATAGATTCTCAATTTTCGGAATGTAAGAACTTCGTTTTTTTTCTCCACGAGACCCTGTCACTGATGCCTGCACTGAGAGAAAAAATTGCGAGTACTTTTGACAAAGATGATTTCTTTGATACAAGAAAATATTCTCATGTCAATTTCTAGAATCGTGAAATACCCTGGTAAATAATTTTGTGCTCACACTGAGGGAAAGAAATCTTTCAACAGAATGAGATTCTCATGTCCCGAGAAAATTTTCAAAGTTTTAGCATGTCTTTCCATAAATTTATACAGTTTGTGTTATATCTAGAATTTAATGAATTGTGAGAGTTCACACTTTTCCGATCTGAACACTCATCATCTCCAACTGAGGAATTCTTGTTTCGATTGCACGACGAACACTTTCATTATCAATTCAAGTGTATAGAAAATGGATCTCAAGTGTTGTGCTCTTTGTGCAAGATTTTCTGCAAAGCAATGATGAAAAAAAATCTAGATATAACGCAAGATCATTTCTAGTCTTGAGAACGCTTAAAAATTTTCTCAGGACAAGAGAATGTCATCCTGTTAGAATTCGCGATCGCAATGTAGATGTGGGAGCCATCAAGTGGTCTCTAAACTAACTACTCTTCTGGACCAACCAATGATATCACTGAGTTCTCCTTGATCTCATTGGTTGAGCCCGATCGTTGGTTCCCTCCCAGAGCTCTCATTGGTTGGCCCCCAAGAGTAGTTAGTTTAGAGACCACTTGGTGGCTCTCACATCTACGTTGCGATCGCGAATGTGATTTATCATGAGCTTTCACGGTTTTTAAAACTGACCAGAGAATATTTTCTTGTATCAAGTAAACTCCCTTGTCAAAAGTATTTTCTTTCCTCACTCAGCACTGTACCTCCAGGGGAGCGATTTTGCTCGTTTTATGTCGACATAAAATCGGAAATTTCAACCAATGACAGTCCTGGATTCGCAATATTCAACTAGGATTGGTTGAAATTTATGATTTAATGTCGACATAAAACGAGCAAAATCGCGGCCCTGAATACTTCATTTTTTTTCTTGCTGTAATGTTGAGATTTTGAAAAAAAATTTCATCCTATGATTATACACAACTGTTATTATTCCTAATGCCAACAATCCGTCCAGTTTTCATTCTATTATTGATAGAAAATTCAATAAAAGGTGAAATCGTCCAGGTATTGCCCCGAGTTCAGCTATTGGCCTGTTCTCCCTATCATCGGCAAAAAACCTCTCAACGATAACCTCTGATTTTTCAAAAAAAAATCCTCGCTATTCCTATCGTATGCAGAAAGCCCGGAGGAAAATCCCGTTGATACTATACATTCTAAAAGTGTACATTTTTCCTCAATACCCAGATAGTGGGTTCTAAAAGCCAGAAATACCCGACGACAGGTACTGAGGTTCGGCGGGTGGTAAAGGGGATTGTAGGAAAGTTGCGCAATGATATGTTCGATAGAAACCAGAATAAATCGTCTGTACTGATACTCTCCTCCCCTATATACACATAGCCAGCATCATGTACCAAAAGCCCCTCCCCTACCCAGCACTCTATATGCGTGAAATTGTGTATGACATGTATTTTTTTATATATCGCTTTGTGGCTGACACAATTTCGCCATATTCTCCCCACAGTGTGATTTATACGCGCGTGTGTGGCGACGACTTGGCGAAACAACAAGTCAGTGGCATGAGCACAGAAAAAAATTGTGTTGACGTTCGATTGAAATAAAACTGGACAACATTGCGGCATAAAAGCTTGCGAAAAAAAAGCTCTTACCGAGATTTTTTTTCCCCTGGATTTGCCAAAGAGGGAGCACGGACTGGGTGGGTAGGAAGGGTAAAGGATGGTTGATTGGTCCCAGTGGCGTTGGGGTAAAATTGTGGGTGGTGGGTGGAGGACTAATAAAAAGAAAAACCTACCACGTTTGGAAACATCACGCCCCTCTGTCAGCACATCGTGCAACAATCCCCCAGCGAATTATTGTCGTTTTTGTCTCCCCCAAGTGTTTGTGAAATTGAAATGTTTTTCTATTTCATTTACCCGGACAAAAAAAACTTCAGTAATCTTCTTTGTTTCATTGTATCAGAGAAGGCTCAACATGAATTGGTCCACCCACTCTTTCAGGAATTCTTTCTTCTCACGATTTGATGAGGGTCGAAAGTTTTTTCATAAGCCATTCTCCCCCGAAATCTACCCCTTTTATTATTATTCTTTCATATTCGTTGCAGAACGATATCGAGATATTAAAGTCAATATTGAGGTTGAAGGGGAAGGGGGTGGGCGTGGGGTTAAGTGAGTTATTCTCAGTCGGTTAAATCGATGAAGGTAGGGATGAGCGATGCTTGTTGATTAATCGAAAACATCGATTTTTCATGCACAAGCATCGATGGTTTTCCCTTGAAATTTTCAACGGCCGATTAATCGATTTTCGATTCTTCTTTTCAAACATCGATGTTTATTACTAAGCTTACAAAATTTTTCCGTTTTTTATCGGTTATAGTATCCCGAGAGCTTCAAAATGATCGGGTATTTCCCGNTTTCTATAGGAATATAAGAGAATAAATCTGAAACGTTCAGTAAATTTTCGGGTCTGTCACCGAAAAAATACGAAAAAGTCACGTAATTTTTCTGGAAGTTGTAAAATCTAACAGAAACTTCAAGACTTATTATGCCTCAGAACATGAAAATTCTTGGATGTTTAAGAATTTTTACGAAGAGTTCCGGAAAAATTACGGAACGTGTTGTTAAAATCTCCCCCTCACGGTGACTCATGGCTAGCCGTGAAGCGTCGGATGGATGAGTGATTTTTACGGAACAGATCGTAGAATTTACGTGACGATTGACACTTTTTATTGAATTTTACTTAGCTCCCAAATTACGTTTCGAAACGTAATTTTTACGTCTTTTTCTGGTAATTTTTATTGAATATTTCTCTCCGTGCGATAACTTCGTTGCATACAAACGAATATGTAAAGTTTCGCAGGTTAAGGATGTTCTACACCCTTTCTGCCAAAATTTACGTTTTTTTAATTTTTCGGGCAAACTTATGATGGAATTGACGTGAAAAAATATAACGTTTTTGCGTGTTGTCATTATTTAATGACTGACGAAATTTTAAGGTGGTGCGAACATTTTCCTGCGTTTTCTCTAAACTTTTAAAAAGAATCACAAAACTGTAGAAAAAACGCATGAAAATTATCGCACCACTACGCAACTTCGTGAGCCATTAAAGAATGACAAACCACAAAATCGTTATATTTTTTCACGTCACTCCCATCGATAATTTGCCAGAAAAATGAAAACAACGTCAATTTTGGCTAAAAGGGTGTCGAACATCCTTAAAAAAATCTCGAGCGCTTGCGCGTCAAGTTTCGCTGGAATTTTTCCTCCGAAACTTGACGCTTTTGTTTGTATGCCGGGAAGTTTGAGGGAAATACTCCGATTCATTTTGAAGCTCGAGGGGTATTCGGCGGATTATTTCCCCCATCACCATTTCGATAAATAGAATTGTGGTATTCGGTGTCATCGTGGTACAATCGACAATTTTTTGTTATTTTGCTTGCCAACGGGAAAATTACGGAACGACGGGGTATTATCGATATAAATCGCTTCTGATCGGTCCACGGGACGTCGAATACCGCGATTCTAATGTTCGGAAAGGTGATGGTGGAAGTAATCGAATAATAATGTTGGTTGATTGAGAATAAAAAAATTATAATTTATCCGCAATCAGAAGTAATTATTTTCTACAGTATGTACGTTGTAAATAGTAAGTGGACAAGTCCAGTCGTGTATTGTTTTTTTAAATTTAAATTTTGAGTAATTATTGCAGCTAACGTCCAACGACGAAAAAATATTCAATATATTTTTTTCAATAAAAACGAGAAGAAACAAATTTTTTTTAAAATTTGTTTTCCTGTGTAATGAGAAAAAACATAATTTTTTAAAATAATCAATGTTTTTTGAAACAAGATTCGCAACATCGATGTTTTCTAAAACATCGCCCATCCCTAGATGAAGGTAAAACGTGAATTTTCCAAAGGTACGGTATTTACTAGATATTTTCTTATCATTACGCTGGAACAAGAGAACGCGATCATGGTGTTTAGAATGAAGGAGGAGAGGATTTTATCTGAATTAAAATAGTGGAATATTTAAATTTTTCCCACAAGGCCTTGAGGGGCTGCAGGAGTGCAAGAGTGTCTAGCTCGTGTATTATTACTTCCCTAATATATGTTTTTGTCATGATGACAAAAAGGCAGCGTGGGTGGGCATTTTAGGAGAAGGCTCGCTTATGCTTGTTATCATTCACTTGAACCATTATCATTAACGTTGCCTATAATTCACATACAATGGGCCTGTGATTGTGATTGATTGAATCGATTCATTACACTCTGTGCAGAGGCAAGCGTTGGGAGAAGGGAAGGGTGAATAGTGAGTTTATGTTATTTTTTGTTAATGGATCGTGATATGTGTCCATCGTGGTGTCTTCACTCAAGTGTTCCCCCCCTCCACATTTGTTCATTTCGTTTATACTTATCTCAACTAACTTCCCATTAGTGTGGTCCAAAAGTAAATATTTATATTCCCCCTTCGTATATCCTATATTAGTGTCCTGAATGTTCACTTCATACATCATGTCGGACGCATTTTCTACATTCGTCGCATTTATCTACACCACTTGGTAACATCCCCTCCTTCATAACGTCCGTTGTTATCTCTATGGTCTATCTAATGCTCTCATAAAATTTTAAACCATGAACAGTCCACTTTCGTTCAGCCTCTCACTCTTACTTACATTAAGCTTTTTTTTAATGTCTTTTTGGTATTATTTCACTACTCACAATGCCGTTGAGTCCTTCAATTGATGCTATACTTTTTTTTTCCGCCATCATTTCATTTTTTTCCTCCGCTCTGTGGAATTTCTGTACTTTTGACTTGTTTTTTGCTATCTTGGTAATGGAATCCCCGGGCGACATTCGCGGCAGTGGAGTATGTTGTTTTTTAATTTTCCTTTTTCATTTGGAAAGTTTTTTCTTCTTTCGCTGTTGTTTTATTAGCCCAGGCCACCTGACGCTTTGGTCCCGTTGGTTCTTAGATTTGAGTTTCTTCGGTCTTCATCTGAAAGCACAAGTTTGTTTGGCAACAGTGAGTAATTGGGTTTTACGGTTTGGAATTTTGGTAGAGACGAAAATCTTTTGAAACTCAATTCGTGGCGTGCCAGATATTTAATGTTGTATGAACTCAATAGTGTGTTTGGGTTCTCAATGTGAAATATTTTAGAAAATAATATGACTGTGTACTTGATTACTAAAGTAATTAACAAGATTTTCTGCATTTTATCCATCGGTGACTGTTGGACCTGTGACTATCAGTCATGTCTTTTGTTTTGATTTGGAATGTTGATGCAATTTTGATATTCTGATGTTTATTAACGTTCGTTTCGCAATATCTCCATGAATTTATTTTTAAATTGCCGACCCAAAGGGCGGAAGTAAAAAAAAAAATAATAATAAATAATAATAATAATAATAATAATAAATAATGAAGGCAGAATCTTCCCGATACTTTTTAGAGGCCGGTCTGTATGTGTGTGGGTGTGTGTGTGCGTGTGTGTTTGTGTGTGAATGGGAACAAAATTTTGCGCTACGATTTCTGTCGAATAAACGATGCGATTCAATTTTTTTAGATGTGTTATCATATAACTTAGAATTGATTAGATTCAGAGTAACATCGCCACAGCTATTCTTTAGATTTTGCAATTAAACTTGTGAAAAAACATCGAAAATTGACACTTTTGTTACAAATTTGATGATTCCTCTTACAGAAACGATGAGATTGATTTCTTGTCATTATAATTGATGCAACTTTGTATGATTAAGAGTGGAGTGAAATCTCAGCAAAATCGTTTCAGCGGTTTCGGAGTAATTCGAACATGAATTTTTGAACTTTGAAACTTTCCAAAGATTTTTCAATATAGGCCTAATTTGTTCATTATTATTTTTTTTCATTCTATTTTTTTGCTTTTTTCATTTAAAAAATCAAACACAAAAAATTAGAAGATTTGAGCCAAGGAAATTTGATGGAAAATATCTCAATAGAAGGGGTTATATAGAAAAATCTAATTCTAATGAATGAAGGAAAGGCAATTGGTCGGGAAGTTATTGGTTCGACTCGTAATGGGACACACCCACTTCAATCCACTCGCAATGGGAGCGAGCAACCAACAACCCAGTCGAATTTTTGTTTTGCACTCAATTGACTTTCTGATGCCTGAGGAAACTTAAAATACAAGCGAATAGTCGCGAATTGACAATAATCCAGTGCAGTTTATTGTTTTCTCCACACTTCATTGATACAAACAATGGAGACGAATAACAATTTCACTAAATCAATGTACACTTGGAAGTACACTGAGAGAAAAATCTGAAGTTCGATTTCGAAAGTAGTTCGAAGTTCGAAAATAGTTGAGGCAGTTTTGGTGAACGATATGATTTTTTTTTATGCGGCACATAACATTAAAATAACTTCACAAGCGTAATTTTTGCAAACGAAAATGCAGTTAAACTACCCAAATTTCAAAAGTAAGCACGACAATTCTATCGTGAGTAGAACTATAAAATAGTTGCAATTACTACATTCCATTGTAGTAATCACTTCTCCGGCCACAGTTACCGTAACCCATGCCAAATTGTTGAGGACTTTTTGACTATAATTCGATGGTGATGGAATATAGTCAGAAGAATCATATTTTTCTCTCAGTGTACTGAGAGTTTATCCTGTGAAAATTTCGCATCAATCACATTCTGTTTCTAGAAGTTATGGTTTATGAGTCCTCTTCCGCGCACGCCTTGGCCAAACTTGTTGGCCGCCAACTGCGACAAGCGATTCAAAGCTAATGCATGGCGGATAATTTCAGGAAGTAATATGGCAAAGTACCGCAACCAAGAGTAAGAGACAAGAGTCCACGAATGGAAAATTACTACCTCATGGGACTGTGTTCAAGGGTGGATTACGCCATTGCGGCTGTTGTGGTATGGAATGCCGTATGATTAAATAATGAAGGCAGAATCTCACTAAAAGCTAACACACAACATCAGAGGGGTTTTCGAAGTTGACTCGAATGCCTAACCCAATTTATCCCCAAGTCACATCGTCTGCTAGCCTGCCCACCCCCCCGATCCCATGTTTTATTTCATGATCCAATTACAGTGTAAATAATTTTCACCAACTTTCCTTGGAAGCTGTGTGGCAACCGCAACCCATCGTAATGTACTAATTATTCATGTTACAAAAGTTACTCTACTCCGTACATTAATGTAACGCGAAGCAATTCATATCATTGCTATGTTGGTGAATTAGTAATTAGAGAACCCTTGTGGGACATTGGGTTTCCATTGCTCCATGGGAATCATCAATCTAACTTAATTACTGATGATTGTCATTATGAATTACCAAGTGGTTTATTGGTAATTGGAAACAAGCGAATCAATTTGTATTCCACAATTCATTGATAGTCAAATGGTCAATTTTTCACTGTTTCTCCCCCATTTTTTGGAAAATGATTTTGGGCGCGATAGGGCAAGACGGAGTGCGTTCGTATACTGAGGGAAAAACGACAAAGTTCTCAACCAAGTCTTACTTGAGCCAAGAAAATAGTTTTTTTGAAAATTATCAAAAAATGTTTTTTTTTGTGCCAAACATGCAGAGAGTGCGCCGGAATGAAAAATTTTTGTCGCAGAAATATATTTAGTAGTTTAAAAAAAATTGCGTTTTCTGTACACGCAAGAAATGTCATTTCTAGCACTACTCCTTCGTCATTCGATACTCCCGTACGTATTTTGCTCCCGAAAAATCTTTGCTTTATGCGAAACAAGCGATAGTAGTTTTTCGTTTCAGCTTTCTAATAATCACAGACAAGAAATGAACCCTTAAATGAACCAATAATAATGATGTGATAGCAATCTTATAACTTGGGGGTAAAATATTTGTTGATAAATTTTCCTCTATATGAGATATTTTCATCCTGAAAATTATCCGCCTCTTGAGCCAAATATTTCGTTGCTGTCGAAAGCAGAACAATTATTCATGTTTGAGACTTTCAAATTCGGACCTATTTTTATCATTGAAATACATTTAAGTAGTGAAGTGGTAAACGGAGAAAGTCGACTTATCTCCCAGTTGAGTTTTTGAGGAATATTTCCAAATCTAAGGGAGATAGCGAAATTTTCGTAATCACATTTGTTGTAGCACTCAATCGGCTCCAGAAAGAAGGTTATAACAAAAAATTTTCTATCTCCCTTAGATTCTGAGCTATTGATTGAAAACTGGTCAATAGTCAAAATTGACTTATCACCTTTTACCACTTCGCTACTGATTTCAACTTACTGAAAGTTGATGTATTTTTTATTTCATCTACTAGTTGCATGCCACCGTTATTATTTCCCACAATTATAACCCTTATGACCTTGAGTTTCTGATCCTTAACCCATTCAACGACCAACGTGTACAATCCCCTACGTGTGAGAAAAGTGGGGGGCCATGCGGGCCACTACAACAAGATGGCGAAAGATGGGAAAACGCTTGGTCACGGAATGGATTAATTTTGGAGTCTCAATTACGAGTACGAAAATTTCATCACCAAAAGACAATTTGGATTCTAATAATACTGAGAGATAATTACCTGTCTTATTAGCAAATGGATCCTTGGGATGATTCGTTTTAATAGCATTCATTCTCCTATTTTGTGGCCCAGACTGTAAACCACCACCACCTCCTCCCCCACCCCCCGGGGGTAGAAGGGCAACTTGCTGGCTACAGACAGTAGATCCCTGAGTTTGCCCACCTACCCCCGGTACCCCGGGTACTCTGACCCGAGGCTGCTCCACCGGAAGCACTCGACGTCTCTTCTTGGGCAGCTTGGCTCGCGCCTGCGTGTGACTGTAATACATTGCAAAATTGCTAACGATCACGGGCACCGGCAGGGCGATTGTTAATACACCAGCTAATGCGCATAATGCACCAACAAACATTCCAGGATAGGTCTTTGGCACCATATCACCATATCCAACAGTGGTCATGGTAACTAGTGCCCACCATAATCCTAGTGGTATACTCTTGAAGTCATTCTTGGGATTGGACTGGATCCTTTCAGCGTAGTAGACCAAGCTGGCGAAGATGACGATGCCGAGGACCAGAAAAAATATCAGCAGGGTGAGTTCTTTGGCTGATGCACGAAATGTTTGCATCAGTATTTTTAATCCCGATGAGTGTCTTGTTAATTTAAACAGCCTAAGTATACGTATTATACTGAAGAATTCAAGTATATCGGCATTACCAAGATGGGCGGCAAATTTTTGTAATGCCAAATCAATGTAGAAACTCAATGTTGCAACCATGTCAATTAAATTCACTGTTGTACGTAGAAATGCCCAACGATTTGGGCTCGCTGTTATTCTGCATATAAATTCAATAGTGAACCATGCATTGCACATACACTCGATGTAGAAGAATGCATCGTGTGCATTTGTCTCAATTTTATCGTATGTTGTACTTGTTCCATTTCCACGTCTAGCTATTCTTCTCTCTATCACTGGTACACGCATATCTGGATGGGTTTTCAAGCAGAATGACACTATCGATACACAGATGAAGAAGACGGATATAACGCCGATTATCTGTGAACAGAAAATAATTAGTGCTTCAATTTGTCACTTTTTGTGCAGCTTTAATGTGTTCTTTTTCAACTGTTTCTGTTCTTTTTTTGGAGGAGCTTCTGTCTTTCTTACTCATCGATCGTATCGTCCATTTGGTACTGGTGGACGGTGCTCCATAGTGATAAGCCAAGAGGTGTTTTTTTAGCATGCCCCAACGACGGGCACTCGTCCAGGGAATGTTCAGGGAAAAGAGGAAATTAAAAAGTTGAAAGCCGTAAGTGGAGGGCAGCAAGAATCAACTATCGACAAGGCTTGTGCGCGAGCAAAACTAATTTCTGAGAGCGAATTACCGAAATCGAGATATCTTGGAACGATATAAATAATAGAGATTTCACATCTTGCCAATATTTTATGATAAATCAGATTGTTTGTTGGCACCACTCAATTTCAGATGCCCAACAATAGTGATGCCGTCGAGACTAGACGAGAATTATTTTGAAAAGATCTTCACGGTCTCAAAAAACATGGAAGGTTTAGGAATCGTCGTAATCTCGAAAGACATTGGATCGGTGCATCTCGTCACGAACTTGGAAGAATCCATCACGTCTGAGTTTCAGTATTTTCTGTTCTTCAAATGTTTATCTCGATATCTGTCTCGTCTCGTCTGGTGAACTTGAAGAACCGAAAATCTCGAGATCCAGGTGCACTGTTAGAAAATTACACTTGAAATTTCAAAACTTGAAATTTTTAACAACGATAAAGTTACATGAAATTCCTGTAGAATTCTTCACTGACAAATCGGTTAATTTCTTGAATATTCAAGTAATTCTCGATTTTCAGATCCATACGGCACTGAAAAACATCGATAATGTTGAAAATTCAGGCAATCTATTGAAAATTCAATTATATTTGATGTTCAATTTCCACGATGAATTCCAAAATTCAAGCTTTCATTGAAAAATCAATGGATTTTTAAAATGAAAAATCAAATTTTCTTGAATTTTCAAGATGAATGCGAAATTTAGTGAACGTTTTCAATTGAAATTGAATTCAAACTCACAACATTGGAAATTCAGATGGCATTGTGACTGAAATTTCAAGAAATTTTTAACAGTGCAAGATAAATCCTCCCGGAATTGTGACGAGATGCAACGATCCAATGTCTTTCGAGATTGCGATGATTCCAAAACTTTCGATGTTTTTCCAGACCGTGATGATCTCTTCAAAATAATTCTCGACTAGTCTCTCGACGGCATCACTACCCAACAATGGAAACTGTATCAATTCAAGTGTTTGTCATTACTCATTAATCCTGCAAATTACTCTCATTACCGATAATGAGCTACAGTAAATGGCCGAACACGCGAAATCGAAGCATCCTGGAAAGGAAGCTTTCCCAGTACAGATGATTAAAACATTGACAGAACGTGTCAAATGCGGGTGAATTTGACCGCAGATAAATGGTAGTAGATAGACAGGACATTTGCTGATACTGGTGGAAAATCCACTCTCCATGTATGTTGAGTACTAAAGAGAGGAATGAGGGCGGGGGGGGTGTGGCGATTTGTGGGTGACCTCTGCAAGCACAATCTAGTAGACCACCGTCCACCGGGTAATTCGTACTTGTACATATGATCAAATCAGACTGGCAAATTACACGTTGAATACAGGAGACTGACGTGCCACAATGGGCTAAGGCACCTTCGGTAAATCATGATTGTATTGATTGCGTGCAGCTTGTGTTTATTCGAGTTGATGATGCCTGTCATGATGAAGGGAGTCAATGCTAACGGCTAACGATAAAGGAAAAAAAGGACCACATAATCTACAGATGACGTGTGAATTATGGAATTGAATCATGCAGCGTCATTGGCAAAATTGATTATCTGTCAATTTGACTCTTGTCCGGGCATTCTTGTCTGAACAATGACTTCATCATTGAGTACACGTAACAATAGGATGAATGGAGAAATTTTGTATCGATGGTGGTTTATTTTTTAGGGACCTCGAACATTATTCGGCCGATCAAATACACTCGGCAAATCGGAAATTCTATACAGCTTCCAATGGTATTTGCTCGTTAAACTTCTGGGATCTGTAGTTGTGGCACTTCACATTCTATTGCTGCAGGCTGTTATTGAATGATGGCTTAGTAACGAGGTTAGTAACTTTTGGAGAAAGGTGGTAGAATTGGGTTACATATATCTCAATTGTTTTTAAGGATAATCGGGCGAGCTGGTAGGGTTGAAAAAAAGCAGCCATTTTTTTCTTTTTTTTTACGTATTCTTTAAATGATGGAAAAGGCGTGTGCAAAGTTTCAGACTGCTGGGGAGCATGGTTAATTTATTATGAATTTTTGAAAAAGTGGTCATTTAACCCGTGATCATATGGAAATCACAAAAAAACTGCAAAACCCAAGGAAAAAATGCAGTCTAAGTCATGAAACTTTAGATACATTTAGAACATGTGATCAATGATTTTTTGCGTGAAAAAGATTGTCGCCTAGGAGCATTGTTTATTAATAATTGCAAAAAAAGTACTGAAAAATAGCGTGATCAATTTAAACGTCTCTTGAGAGAGAGAGAGCGATGAAGCGTTGTGATTGGAGCTTCCTCGAGCCAGTGGTACCAGCTCCTGGAAAAAAAAAAACTACCGACGATGTTGCCACTTTTTCGCATGGATTAAATATTTTTTCATTTATTAAAAAAAACAATCTGAAAACTATTCAATGCGTGGAACAGATACAAATAAATTTGATTAGCTCCAAAAATCATTTTTAACCGGAGATACTTCCTAATATTGCCTGAATTTTGAATCCGAATGGGAAAAATTTTTTTGTTTAGCGATTGATTTTCTGCAGGAAAACAACAGAAAGCCCTCCGCCTCGCCTCCTAAATTTCCTCCTCCCCCGATTATCCCTAAGGGGAAACTACTGTGAGTTTTAAAAGTCGCGGACTATTAGTGTGGTTTTTCACACATTGAAGATCGATTAGATGTCTAAAAACGAATAATTAGGTTGCTCTGTGTAGGCTTAAAATGTTTAAAGTTGTCCAGGGCCTCAATTTTTTAAGCTACAGAGGTTCTTCATGTATGAAAAAATCGTATAGAAACATTTTTTGCCCTAATTATTCGTTTTTAGACATATGCGGAATGATTTCCCCTCAACTTGAGATATGAAACCAGTGAAATTATATAAATAAATGAAATATTCAGACCTAGTCGCCTTCATCTCCAACTACAAATAATACATTAGATAATTACTATAGCTTCAATGAAATTGTATTACCGACCTTGGCTGCATTTGAGGAGTAAGGTTCATCGAATAATGACCACATTTTGGGCTTGATTTTTTGCCACCACGTTAATGTTCCATTGAGGTATGCCTCTTCGAATCCAAATTTACGGGCTAATTCCTCGTCACTCGGCTTCTCCGTATCCAGATCCAATCTATCCAGGACAGTTAGCGTCTCCTGCGTGTCCCGATGCTAAACCCACAAAAATTCATTAAATCACCAATTTCCACCAGAAAATGAGGCATAATAGGGCCCACTTTGTCCCGTTCGCCTCTATCAGCCTGAAAACTACGAAAGAAATTGATATATATATATATATATATATATATATATATATATATATATATATTCTCCTGTAATTCATTATTCGAAAACTTCAACGACAAAAATAGCAAAAACTCTGGCATTAGCATTATCCGGAGGATGTCAGCGGCTCAAGAAAGTTTTCCTATTCGGTTTGAGAATGAAAATTGAAGAGAAAAAAACTATTTGAACTTTATGGTGAATGGAGAGCGATCCAGTGTAATTTCAGAGTTTTAATGCGATAGATGATGAAATGATGGAAAAAGCCGCGGGAGACGCAGGGCAAGTATTAGATTAAGGCATTAGTGACCATATGAGGAATTGCAAGAAGTCTTTGGAGAGATTTTCAGATAGTGGGTCAATGCTAGTGAGGGTGTTTTCCTGTATCATTAGGGGATGGGCCTTCCCCGTTACCAAGGGTGACCGGTGCTGATGGATTCCTGGCAGTCGGTGTCTAATATTGGATCAAATGAATTTTCTGTGTACGTTCCAGACCTCATTGTTTCGTAATGGTGAGAATAGCATCACTGTTTATCAAGTTATACAATACCGTCATGAACTTTTTACATGAAAACCTTTGTCTCTGTTAAACTCAGGTACACTGATAAAGTGATTCATTTATTCCAAACGAGATTCGTTAACTATTAACGAATGGTAGAGTTGAATAGGACCAAATGAATATTGGTTAATAATTAACGAATGGTTCACTTGAAAGGTGAAAGTCGAGCGAAACAAAGCTTCTCAAATATGCATTTGTTAACTATTAACGAATGGTAGAGTTGAATAGGACCAAATGAATATTGGTTAATAATTAACGAATGGTTCACTTGAAAGGTGAAAGTCGAGCGAAACAAAGCTTCTCAAATATGCATTTGTTAACTATTAACGAATGAACATTTGGTGAGACCGAACAAACCCTCGCCTTCAACCAAATCCATTCGTTAACAATAACTAATCCTTTCTATCAGAGTGCCAGTCTTGTATGTTGAATACTTATTCGTATTGATTTATGGTCCCGACGAACTTCTGACAGACCCTGGGTTAAACTCTGGCTAAATCCTGAATGAACCCGGATTCAATCTCGGCTATACACTGATTAACCTTTAATTGAACCTTGATTAAACCCCGAATGAAAACGAATTCGAGTCTTGAGAGGGTCTGAATGTAGAATTATTTGACAGAACAAAATAATTGGGATCTCTTGCAAATGCACACGCACTCTAGCGGTTCAGTCGACTATTAGTTCGGGCAGGTCGCAGAGCTGTCAGCTAGCCAGTTGAACTCGGAGCCAGAACTGTTCTCGCAAGAATACACATCATTTCGCTCAATGTTTTTATCATTACCATATTTTGCAATAATCGAAGCTATTCACCTATTCAGTCGAATGTCGAGAATAATTACATTTTATTGATCATGGAGTTTGCGGAGAGGAAAAATAAGAATAAAACGTTTTACAGTGTGTATGGATGAACAGCAAAGTTTGTCATAATTCAAAAGTTAGATTTTATCGTTTTCCTCGCCAAAACGTGGATTTAGTTACAATAATTAATAAGTTCGGTGAAGAAGAAATTATTGATAGACGTACGGCTTGGATTAAAATATTGAGAATGGGCAAAAAAGTGTCGAATTCCATGAGAGTTTGATCTTTACATTTCACTGAAGAGGATTTCTTTTTGCCATGTAAGTAAAAAAGCGATTTCCAATATTAGCTTGGAAATTTATGAATTGAAAAAAATATGACGAAATATATTACTGATTTCTTGAATTACAGCCAGAGCTCAACACGACAATTCAGTAATTACTCACCTGAAGAGAACAAGTGTTCCTTCACTCAATCTGCCTCCTCAATCACCCACAAACAATCGGAATTGTGGAGAGAAATTTTTGTAAATCTTCTCCACCACGAAAACTTAGCTCTCGGATGTGTATCAGCAAATTTACAAATCTCATGAATAGAAACTCTCATTTTGTCACAGTCAATTTAATAACAGTAATATATAAAAATGAGGGCTAGCGTGTAACTCCGCGTGCATATGGCCGTTCGACCTGCCCGTGCTAGTTCTCTATTTCGCCACGAGACGGCTTTATATTAAGCCACGCCTCCGTCAGAGATCCCAATACGCCAAATTTTGATGACATTTCAATAGATGATAGTACAACGACATGAGAAAATAGAGAAAGAGAATGGTAAAATAAGAATTGAAAGAAAAAGAGAAACCTATTCACCAATTACTACACTCATTTATAAAAGAATGCTATTGTCCACTTGTTTGAAATCTACAGAGAAGCCAAGAATTCACCATTCACCGGGCTTTATTTACCCCCAACCCGCCATTAGAATGCCGTGAAACTGCCTGGAAAACATAGTCGTAATACATTTGCATAACGGTTAAGCGATGGAGTTCAAGTGGAGGGGAGTGTCATGGTCTTATTCTAGGCAACAGTGTGTAAATTAGCTAGACAATGATGCACTGATTCCACAACGTGATAATTGTCAGTGGAAATTCGATGCGCCGATGAGGGTTTCCAGTTTTAATGGATTCCAGTGGTTAAATAAATAAGTAGCGAAGGGTTCTGCTTGGGGTAATCAGGATGATGGAGTTTCGGATTCGGGTCGCTAGAGGGAATTGAATTTTCTCTATTCTGGTGAGATATTTCGGGCGTACGTGAGGCATTAGACACCTGTGTCAACATGAATCCAATGAAATTATGGGTCACCAGACAAGTATCTTCTGTCTGTCAACATCTTTTTCGAGGATATACCTGTAGTCCTGTTTTCACCTCAGGATGGAGCCAAGTGGAATCAAATTGTTAGCTTTGCTGATAGAGCGCTTGAGCGCGAACGATATAAACAAGTCCAATGGTATTTATAGCAGCAAGGGCCAAGAGTAAATACACAAGCTTTTGTGATCTAAGACGCGGTCTTTGTATCCTGAGATAGCAGAAAGTGGGAATTTGCACGGCGCGTGGGAAAGAGAGGGAGGGAGAGAGAGAGACAGGGTTCCTCCCCTAGTATTTGGGTAAATAGGCATTTGACGGAGGCGCAGAAACTGCACTGGGGGGATTAATGGACATTACTATTGCAAATGGGCTTTAATTGAAATTGCTGCGAATGTGGCAGGTGATGTCGTGTACCATTTACCGGAGTAAATCAAATGAGTTGATCAATATCGTCAACTGCCTCACAATATCTTGTTTCATTGCTTACAAGTCATTAAAAAATCGGAAAAAAAATCATGAAGATGTATTCAATGACAACACGGAGGAAAAAATTTAATAGAAAAATCTAGCGAATTCGCAAGACATTTCTATTGCATTTCTATGGAATTTTCTATTAGTTTTTGGCCGATTGGATTGAAATCTTCAATAGAAAATATTCTATAGAAAAAGTCGGAAGAATTATATTTTTCTATATACCTTATTCTATATGGAAATATTTTCTATAGGATTTCCTCCGCTCCAATTTTCTAAGTTCCTTTGATTGATTTTTCTCTTCTTATTGAGAAAAAAGCAATAGAATGAAAGAAAATTATAAATAGAATGAAAAAAAAAATGAGACGAATTCGTTAGGTTCTTCTATTAAATTTTTTCGTGTGTGAAAGACCGCTGTAATAATATTAGTGAATGAATTTTAATTTTTTAAGGGACAAAACAGTGAAAGAGCCATTAAAAAATCATGTCTGTTCAGAATATAGAGCAAAATTAATATATTTCAAAGCCTCATTCATGGTAAATTGCAATTACGGGTAATGAACGTTAAAATCCGATAGAGAATCAATTACGCGATAACGTGTTGTCCCCCTAAATGACCCACTACCATTACATTATTGATTTTCCCAGCGTCACATGCACGAAACTGTCTGATTCTAGCAAAATTCAATAAATTTATTTTGAGAAGACGTCTCCTACCGCTCACGAAGGATTGAAGAAAAATGATTAATTTGAATCAAATCAAAATTTTTATTCGTCCTTTTGTTTATATTAAATAAATGGTTTTTACTATTAATGAATTCTTATTCTGACCCTCATGACCCTTATTTCGACCCTGGTGGCCCTTAGTTTCTGACCCTTGGTTTTTGGCCTCCATCACCCTTATTTGAACCCTTACTCTGATCCTTGTTATCCGTATTTTTGTCCTTAATCTGGCCCTTGTGACCTTTATTTGGACCCGTAATATGACTTTTGTGACCCTTAATCTAACCCTCGTGATCTTTGTTCTGACCCTACGTGCCCTTATTCTGTCCCTCATGACCCTTAATTTTAGAGTCTTAATTTCGAGTACCAAATTTGCATCACCAGAAGTCGATCTGGATTTTTACAACATAGAGAGGAAAGAAAAACATTTATCTGGCAATAAGCTTGCGTTATGATAGCAGTTGGAATAATTGGCATTAATCTCATTTGTGCATATACTGCTTTCATACACCAGTATCACTGCTAAATATATTTAATTGCATGGGCTCGGTATGAAGTTAATGCATCACGTACTACCACGTGCTGAACACTAAACGCCTTGTGCTCAATACTGAATTCTCACGTACCGGATTTTAAGGGTGGAAGTGCAATCTGGCTTTCTGAGGAATATTCGAGTAATTCTCAATTATGAGCATTTAATTGAATATAACAACCCACATGGAGAGAAATATTCAAGAAAAATTACGGAACATTTGACGTAATCCGCAAGCGAGAATCGTTTTCAGTGAATTTCTATAGGAATATAAGAGAATAAATCTGAAATGTTCAGTAAATTTTCGGGTCTGTCACCGAAAAAATACGAAAAAGTCACGTAATTTTTCTGGAAGTTGTAAAATCTAACAGAAACTTCAAGACTTATTATGCCTCAGAACATGAAAATTCTTGGATGTTTAAGAATTTTTACGAAAAGTTCCGGAAAAATTACGGAACGTGTTGTTAAAATCTCCCCCTCACGGTGACTCATGGCTAGCCCTGAGGCGTCGAACGGATGAGTAATTTTTACGGAACAGATCGTAGAATTTACATGACGATTGACACTTTTTATTGAATTTTATTTCGCTCCCAGATTACGTTTCGAAACGTAATTTTTACGTCTTTTTTTGGTAATTTGTATTGAATATTTCTCTCCGTGCATTTTGTCCTCATAAACCCCGAGATTTCTATAAGCGAAAAATAAAAATGAATAATTTCTGATTGTTTTTTGTTCATGAATACGTGATTATTATTTTGACCGCGAAAATCGCATGAATATGAAGTATATATCGAAATATACATATGTATAGTGGATCCACTGTATGACTAGTCAGACAATGTCTGATCACGTTCGCGCACCCATGTACCCCGACATAATTAAACCCATTAATTAAACAAAACATTAAAACAAAATGGGTAATACCCCTCACTGAATTGTACATATCCGCAACGTGTCGGGGCATTTACATTAATTTCGGGCATGGTATGTACGCAAAAGTAATTGTGTAAATATTCGCTGTGAAATTTTTCACACCCGTAAATTCGGCACAATTGGTCTTCCGTGAAATAAAAACTGAAAATGTCAATTTTTCATTTCCAAAGAAGAATCATTACTGCAGTTGAAAAAAACTGTACTCCAGATTTTTTCAATCTCAGCCCATCGATTTCCAATATTTAACCTGAGAAAATATTGGTCCGACAAAAATTTCTCCCCAAGTCCACAATATTTCTTATTTGATTATTCCATACCTCAGCGTGAGTGCATTTTCAGTGCCTGCCGACTGATTCCCGGTGCATATTCTTTTTAGGCCATTGCGAATCGATAACAACACATGAGTTGCCCATCAGTAACGAAGGAAAAATACGAGAGAACCGAGCGCTCACGTTGAAGGGTATGGTACACTGGGAGAAAAAATTACTTTTGACGAACATGATTTCCTTGATACAAGAAAATATTCTGTTATCAATTTCTAAAAAAGTGGTTGATAGATCTCATATTATGCATATAGATATTTAAATGAGCAATAAATATTAAAGATTTATATGAGCAATATGAGATCTATCAACCACTTTTTTGGAAAGTAATCGAACGATAACGGCCACATACCCTTGATCCTATTAATTCTCATAATTTTCTCAAACTCCAAACTACCTACCAGCCAATCGGAATTTAACGGGCAAAGTCAGAAACATCATTAACGCCGATTTATTTTTTATCACCCAGTCGAAAATAATCGGACAGTTTTGCCAGGGGAGTCACCATCATAAGCCAACTCGTTTAGGTAGACACCGGAAGCGTTTAGCGATAACCGAGAAGATAGCGTTTAATTGTTGTTTTTACGAAAAGGTAAAACTCACCAAAAGCCTTCACGTGAATAATCAAATAATTGTCTCCGTTGCGATTATCACTGAGCAATTTCTTATCGGCGGTGCATGCACGATGACTATTATTGCGATAGCTCTACTGCAGAGGCCCATTATCGGGGGGGTATAAAAGGCGGGCCGATTTAACAAAATTACCACATTTTCAAAGTTTTTCATCGACTAGTCGCACGAAAGCCTCCAACTATTGGCGGAACCTCGACGTTTTCTAATCATGATGAAAGCTTGCAAGGAGATGATTCTGCTTATACTTGTGATCGTCATGGTCTTCACTGGCATTGCCGAGGGAAAACGTAAGAATTTATTCTCATTGCTCATGAATATCCACATGTCATCATCTCATTCATTATATTTGATCGCAGGCTGTCCAGACGGATGTACAGCAGCTGATTGCAACCAGCAAGATATCGCACATTTCGGACAACCAACGGAAGTCCGTTGCACATTTATTGGTCCCGAGTATTGCCAATGTTCTTTCAATTACGGTAACGGATAAATGAAAAAGAACATTTGGTGAGAATAATCCGCTGATGCTGATTCAGTAATCTTGACTTCCACCTGTAAAGATATTTGGCGGATAATAAAGCACCTTGTGAACATATCAAATTGTTGTCGTTCATTTTTGGTAGACTTCAAGTTCGATCCATGTATCGATTTATTTCCCTTCTTTCTTGTTAAGGATGTTTAGCCAAAATCCACATTATTCGCCATCATTTTAATACTGTCTCATATGATCAGGGAGGTGCCCTCATTCGCTTCCTTTAAGCGAGAACTGCGGAGATGGATGCGTGATCTTGAAGTATCATCCTAATTCAGTTGGCCATCTGCTCGTGTCTTGTTATCTCTTCAACTGACTTACTTACTCTCTAGCCTCTTTTCTTTATTTTTTACTCATCTCTTGCTGTCTTTTATTTTGCTGATTCTTATGTACATATGTTATTTTCCATGTAATCACTTTGTTTAATTTCCTAAACAATAAACATCTAATCTAATCTAATATGCTCAGTTCATATTTGAGCCACACGTTGGTAATAATCTTGATCCTTCCGTCGGGGCAGCCTAAAGAGAAATTAGTGTCTGAAAACCACTTCTTGTAACATTACGCTTAGGGAAGAAAGGTGAGCGTGTGAACTTTGATCGAGATTTTGCACGGGTTAGACACACTGATAGAATGATTCATTCATTTCAAACGAGATTCGTCAACTGTTAGCAAATATTTGTTTGGTCATATTCAACTCTACCATTCGTTAATAGTTAACGAATGGTTCACTTGAAAGATGAAAGTCGAGTCAAACAAGACTCCTCAAATATGCTCTTATTGATGTCTTCCTTTCAAACTCAACTACTTCTTCCCGTTTTCCATCAGTCGTCATCGAAATTTGATTTTTTCCATTTACCTTTGCACCTCTCCTACAACGGAAACAATCTGAACCCAGTTTTTACGAGTTCAGAGAAATCAGACTCTCTGTTGAATGAAAGCCCTCGTCCATCAAACGAAAAAAAAATCGTTCCTCGTCTCTCGTCAGAGCGAAGTAATTCCAATGCTCGTATTTCTGGCACCTGTCCAGTGACTGCATCCGTTTAAAAATAAAATATTCCTGATTGAAGTTGAAAAAAAAACGAGGAATTAGGTTTGATGGACTGAAGACTCACGTAAAAAGTAATGGGAGAGTTTCGTAGAGCGAAGAAAGACGGCTTGAAATCCTTTTGAGTATTCGATCGCCAATGAGAAATGGTGAGAAGGGTTAAATCACATAAAAAGAGAACGTGAAAATAGGTGAATGCTGAGAGGAGGCCATCCTTCAGAATTCCAGGACGGACTCCCGTGGGATTATCCACTCCCATGACTTCTTCTGCCTTTTTTTTTCTTCAGTCGAGGGAATGGAGTGGAAAATGTCGTCAATGGTAGTAATCTGGATCAGGAACTCCTTAATTACATCAGTGATGCTTTTCTTCTAGCGTTGAGGAGCTTTTCACACCTCCGGGGAGTATTTTTTTTTGTTCTGTCGCAGTCGTGTGGACATGCAGAACACTTTTAGGATCTTCAACGACAGCAATTAGTCAGCTTGTGAATACATAACCCTCATTAGTAACTTTTCCGCGACAATTGTAAACCGAACATGACGTCAGGGGTTTTATTACACCTTCAGAGTGGCTGCCGTTGTTTATTTAAAAATCCCTGGAGTACTTTCATGAAAAAACATTTTATGTGCCTGAAAAATTCACCCGCTGAGAGGGACTACAACTGGGTTTTCAACGGGGAACTAAATAAACAAGTGGACAATGGCATTTTTTAAATAAAATGGGTATAGTAATTGTTCCTAATAAATTAGCCATTTGCTTCTGAATGGTTTTTTTTTCAATTCTTATTTTACTATTCTCTTCTTCGATTTTTTCATGTCGCAGTATTAAGATGTCACCAAAATTTCGTATTATAATATTTCGTTCTGTCAAATAATTCTACATTCAGATGCTCTCAAGACTCGTATTCGTTTTCAGTCCGGATTTAATCAAGGTACAATTAAGGTTTTAACAGTGTAGAGCCGCGATTTAATCAGCGTTTATTCAGGATTTAGCCAGAGGTTAACCCAGGTTTTGTCAGAAGTTAATCACGACCATGAATCAATATGAATAAATATTCAACATAAAAAACTGGTACCTTAATTTAATAGAGACAGAGATTTTTATGTAAGAAGCTCATGGCGATATTTGTAACTTGATAAGCAACGATGCTGTGCTCACCATTTTTCAACTTGATTAAGAAGGCATCGCAATATACTTTTCAAGCCCT
This sequence comes from Diachasma alloeum, assembly GCF_001412515.2. Taxonomy (NCBI): domain Eukaryota; kingdom Metazoa; phylum Arthropoda; class Insecta; order Hymenoptera; family Braconidae; genus Diachasma; species Diachasma alloeum. Next base: position 1,067,299 of record NW_021680488.1, read on the forward strand.
GATTTGATTACTATTGTTGATGGCTCTTTCAGTAATGATGAAAAAACTGATTTTTTCTTTCAAATCTTATAAACAATGTGCTGTCCACACGGAAAAATTGATCGTTTGAAAAAAAAATATATAAAGAGTATTGTTATCAATTTTTTGAGCCATGACTAATTCCATTTCGATGACAATTTTTTGAGTGTTTCCTGAAAAATTGATTTTTGGAAAAATATCAATTTTTTTGAATGTGCATAAATTAAATTAAATTTTTTAATTTAATTAAAGTCTATATAAAAGTCAAAATTATAGTCTTAATAAAAAAAATTAATCAGTACTAATTAAAGTCAATAGTTAATAGCTATAGTTAAAGTTAATAGTTATAGTTAATTATAGTCTTATTAAAGTCTATATTCCTGAAAAAATTAACGAAATTCGATTGAGCCCTTGTAAGCAATGTCAAGAAAAAAATGAAGAAATAGACCGCGTACATACATCCAGACACCATCTAAAAATCGCATATTCGGATGCCAAAAATTGGAAACTTGAAATTAAGCGATTACAAAGCTTCCATTCGGAAGTACAAAGCCACATTCTTGCGTATCTTGAACCATACCCCAACATATAATACCCCGAGACATTGATTTTCTTGTTTCATTGAAGTGCATTCTACTATTTCACCGGCGATTGTTGTGTAACCGGTCTGTAACCCCAACAGTTAGGTAGATGATCTCGTAAAGGAATATTTGAGTGTTCCACAAAGTTTGGAATAGAGAATGAAAGAGAGAGAGAGAGAGAGAGAGAGAGGGGTGGAAATATGCAGAGGCGTTTTGTTACCGAAGAGTTAGCAGTCTATAGTCGCGAGTACCTCAAGTCGTTGGAATAACTTAAGGCTCTTGAATTTAATATGAAATGCTTTTCAGAAGAGGTTATGTGTGTGAAATAGTCCAAGGCATAAAATAGTTGATGTTGAGGCGTGTGTGGGTGCATTTCTAAATTCCTTTGTTCGAATGTTGAGAGGAATTGTTGAAGACCATAGTATCTCGGTAGAAATGTGAATTTCCAACGGAAGTCAAATGAATTGTCAACCTTCTTTAATCGCTATTTATCTCATCGTAACTCCTTTGAATATCCGATCTGGAGATGCTGGAGGGCGCCACTGGCCTTTGAAAGTAATTAACGATTCGTTGAATGGGTCGATAAACATTTTAATAAGAGCAACCTGCATGACCTCAAAGTTCGCCCGATACTGTACCCAGAGACACGACGGTATGATCCCCCGGGGATTTATTATTATTCTCTTCCTCAATCAAGCAAGTCCGAAAGTTGCCAATCAGAATATTGAAACTATCGATCTTGTTCAGAGCTGCGTTAAATTACTTTTCTCCCACATGCGGGTGGATATTTACAGAGATTGAGGTCAATACATTGACTGGGAATTGTTGAATGATAGAGGTAGGATGGGTTATCGATGAGTACACAGACACTTGGGATTTGTCCGGGGTAAATGGAAAATTTCGGCGATTCGGTAAGTGTAGTGTGAGGAGTCTTTAATTTTGCTCTCCGTGAAATTAGTCATATAGCTCCGGCCACGGAGGAAACAGAGTTGTGACGTCATGTCGTCTGGAAATTTTGACTTTATCCTGCCTCAATCATTGTTGAAAATGAAAAAACCTTTGACGAGTCTTTCTTTGAATTTAGACACAACACGAGATGGAAAATTTCGGGGAGTCGGTAAGTGTAGTGTGAGGAGTCTCTAACTTCGGTTTCCGTGAATTTAGCAATATGGCTTCGCTCACTGAGGAACCGGGGTTGTGAGGTCATGTCACCTGGAAATATTGACTTTATCCTATCTCAATCATTTTTAAAAATGAACAAATTATTTTGACAAGTTTTTCTGTGCATTTCGACACAATATGAGATGAACATTCAAATAAAGAAATAAAAAAAATGTCCTGAAATATCGTCTCAAACGTTTCAACTCCAGAAATTCTGTAATAAAAACAAACCTGCGTATATGTCATCCAACAGCAGGGCTCCACTTGATTAGAATCCAGTCCCCAAAATTCGAGCTCCTCCTCGAATAGTGGACCACAAACATCGGTAGGGTAATGAAGTTTACCAGTACGATAGTAGTTCAACACCTGTGCAAAGACACCTGGATGTCTGTCAAAGAAATACTCGTTCAATATAGGATCGTAATTGGCCAGTGCCTCAGTCAACCTCGACAATCTAGTCGCTGGTATTTTCTTGAGGGTTGCCTTGTACGTTTCGTGCCTGATACCACCAACATTGAGAACCACCCGGTTCTCCGTGTCCATATTTATCAAATTCATGATTGTTGATCTTTCTAGATGATTCAGAAGGGGTAAGTTAGTTTTGAGTGCCTGTCACGTATTTGACGGGTGATTTTTTTTCTGATGGTGCGGGTGTAATCGACTATACTTCAGGGATCCTTGCTCCCTTCTGATATCGATCCCGGCAGCTCACTGCTACCGCTGGTAACTCGCTGCTGTACCACACCGCGTCACCTGCTGTCAACAAAAAAAGGGCGAGTGATCGATTACTGTTTATGAAAATACTTGAGTCCAAGTATTTGACTTTTATATATATTTTTTGGCTATTAGGGGAGTTTCGGGGAGTATTCAGTCGGGCTTGACTCCCTCCGTGCTCCAATTTACGATTTGCTGATTTCGTTTTGCGCATTCAAATATATGGAGGGATAATCCAATTGTAACGAACTAGAGCTTGATTCATGGCTCATGAATGTTTTATTAATGCGATTATTTCTCTTGGGGATAAATTTACAAATTGGGAAAATCTTTTCATACTAGGGGGGTGTGGGGTAGAGTGAAGTGGTAGTGAAGTTCGTTGTTTGAGGGTCAAACTTCACAGGCCTTTTTACATGATAAAAAATGCTTAAAAATGGGGAAATTGTTGAGACAATTTCATACGTCATAAATCCAATACAAACGTCGCATTTTAAACATCCGCAAAATTGAATTTTCCCCTGCCAACGGCAGCAAGAAAAATGGAAAATGGAGGGAAGCGAAAAAAAAACAGCGAATTCTCATGAATTTTGTCACAAGGGCGTCAAAATACAGCTCCCCGATTGTGCTGACGCTCGTATGTAAAGAAATCGTATTTCATATCAGGCAGATATTATTTCTCCCTTGTTCACGCTGCTCCATAGAATTCATAACATGAGGAAAAAAAAATTAAATCGTTGGCATAAATTTTCCGCTCGCCCTTCCTTTTCGGGATGAATTCTCACGCATGAAGATTGTGAAAATGAAGATATTGAAATAATAATGTAGGCGAAATGTCAACGAATAAAATGAAAAAAAAATCCGTCTAATTTTGCTACAATTTAACTTTGAGTAATCTTTTGATAAAACTCCCCAGTAGTTACGGTCCACTCAAGGCAGACACAATTGTGCGCTGGCTGCCCACAACATTCATTATTGAAAAAAGTTGGAGTAACTCGAGCGCTGAAATAAACCCGAGATAAATAGATCTCATTTTGGCTTCCATCCCTCCGAAATTGGAGAATAATTTCCCTTATTTTCCTCACAACTGAGGATTCACTTGACTTCTAGTTTGAAACCGTTGCGAGGATAATTTTCCGGGCGATTAATTAATGCCAAACTTTACAAATTCATAAAGATCAATATAATGGGTTAATTGGGACAATTTACGCTGTACAATGGAGAATTAAATAGCCCCTCCCTCCCGGGGGGCAACTTCACTCTAGTTATGATTATGATCATGAGATGATAAACCTGTCGATTTACTAAACACTTCCGATGGAAAATGTTACATAAAAATGCGGGAATCATCATGCCATCTAGACATATTGACTTTATCCTTTCTCAATAATTTTTCAAACTAAAAAACCTGTTTAATCAGGCTTTTTTTAAACTTGGACTCAATATGAGATGAATCATCAAATGAAGGAATAAAAAAAATGTCATGAAATATCCAATTTTCTTCCAATTTTCCGGGCGATTAATTAATGTCAAACATTATAAATTCATAAAGATCAATAGAATGGGTTAATTGGGGCAATTCACGTTACACAATGGCGAATTGACTACAGCCCCCCCCCCCCCGGGGGAAACCTCTCTCTAGTTATGATTATGATCATGAGATGATAAAGCTGTCAATTTTTTGAACACCTCCGATGGAAAATGTCAGATAAAAATGCGGGAAATTTTTTTTCTCACAATCAGTGATTTTACCGGGGTTATGGCGTCATCTCATTTCAAAATTTTGACTTTATGCTTACTCAATCATTTTTTAAAATAAAAGATCCTTTTCGATGAGTCTTTCTTTGAATTTAGACACAACATGAGATGGAAAATTTAGGGGAGGCCGTAAGTGTAGTGTGAGGAATCTCTAATTTCGGTTTCCGTAAATTTAGTAATATGGCTTGTGACACGGAGGAACCAGGGTTGTGATGTCATGCCATCTAGACAAATTGACTTTATCACGTCTCAATAATTTTTCAAACTAAACTGTTTAACCAGGCTTTTTTTGAACTTGGACACAATATGAGATGAATCATCAAATGAAGGAATAAAAAAAAATGTAATGAAATATCCAATTTTCTTCCAATTTTCCAGGCGATTAATTAATGTCGAACATTATAAATTCATAAAGATCAATATAATGGGTTAATTGGGGCAATTTACGTTACACAATGGCGAATTAAACACAGCCCCCCCACCCCCGGGGGAAACTTCTCTCTAGTTATGATGATGATCATGAGATGATAAACCTGTCGATTTATTAAACATTTCCGATGAAAAATGACAGATGAAAATGCGGAAAAATTTTTTTCTCACAATCAGTGCTTTTATCGGGATTGTGACATCATATCATCTGGAAATATTGACTTTATCCTTTCTCAATCATTTTTCAAACTAAAAAAACCTTTTTAAAGAGGCTTTTTTTGATCTTAGACACAATATGAGATGAATCATCAAATGAAGAAATAAAAAAAATGTCATGAAATATCTAATTTTCTTCTCATTTTCCGGGCGATTGATTGATGCCAAACTTGATAAATTCATAAAAATCAATATAATGGATTAGATGGGGCAATTTACGTTGCACAATGGATAATTAAATACACTCCCCGGGAGTAACTTCTCTCTAGTTATGATTATGATCATGAGATGATAAGCCCGTCCATTTTTAAAAAATATCTGATAAAAAATGTCAGATAAAAATGTGGGCGTTTTTTTTCTCATTCCTTTTACACAGTGGAATGGGTGGAGTTAACAAAATTTATGGAAATACACATGGGAAATGAACAAGTGATTGCATGAGGGTCAAATCGATTTTATCCATCGCAATACCGTAAATCCATTGATTTCAGTGGTATAACGTCTATTGGGGCACAATGTCTCATCCATTTGATGACCCTCAAATGAAATCGATTGTCCGTCAACTACCGAAACAAATCATTTACGTGACCTTCCAAATTTCAACGGTGGGACAGACTCGAGAGAGTCGTAGAATTCCATCACGTCCTCGAGGTGCTATTCCACAGAGTTTACGAGCAATAGAACTCATCCCTCTCCCATTCCCATCCCTAAGTTGATCCGTCTTCTTTATTGTTACCTCAATTCCCCCTCCTCTGTGTGTGTGCGCTCCTTCGTCGTGTCTTATCTCCTCAAATTATTATCTTGCCAACGGGAAAAATGAAAAAAGAGTTTGAGCCCCCTTGACCCATGGGAGCATATTGTCCCTGATGAATTAACATGGGAAAAAAATTTAATCAAGAATGCGACAAAGTGGAGTGAAAAAGAAGAATTAAGCTTTTAGTATACAACCACGGCCCCTAATACATTATTTTCAAAATTGTGGTTGGGTTACCGCTAATGAATTGAAACCTCTTTGCATCAACTCATATTATTATACACGTTCAGATAGATGCACAGGACTCCCCACCCAATACAGCCCTCTATAAGGCAAAATTTAATTTTTCATTACATTGACCCTCGATCACTCGTGCTCGGCCGCCAGCCTTCATGCGTCGCGCGGTTAGCGCAGCGTCGCTGGAGTGAACCGAGCGCGTTGTTGCCACATCGACGCTCACCACTACGCGCGCATTTCAAGTGTGGCAGTAAATGTAGCAACACCGCCGCTCGAGCGGTCAACAGGGACTCACTCGCGCCGCGCGGCGCCGCTTTTTTGTCCGCTCGACGTTTATTTATTTTTAGCTGAACAATTTTTCCGAAAAAGAAACGGACGATGCCATCACTTAAGAAAAGCATTGAACTAGGAACTCTAATTTTTTCCGAATTTTTAAGCGTCGAGAAACACGGTAAAATATAAAAATCCGAAAACGGGCGGAGCCGCGTTCATTGAGCGAGTGATCGAGGGTTAAGGCATCAAATTAAATTCAAAACAGTGGTAAGGCGTATATATCTGGTCCTACTGGCGTTCAGCGTTACCCAGAGTTCGCGACGTGAACGCAGCTGGTATGAACCCCAAAAAGGCGCACAATATGACATTTCACATGTGATATATAAATTTAACAAACGAAATATGAAAATAAAATAAAACGAAATTATTATATTTGTGGCCGGTGTTGTATACTGAAAGCAGAATTAATGTTGGTGTTAGGGATGAATCCCTGGGTTCTGCTTCCTGGAGATACATCTCCCTACAGTGGGTGGATACTGGAATCCGGTATTTTAGTTGGTAGAAAAATAGGTGTTTTATTTATTTAAACTAACTCATAATTATCCAGACGGGATAATTATGTAGAAATTACAAGATGATTCAAAATAAGTAATAAGCTTGATTTACGTTGACGACTGAACCCCCGAATATCCGTGAGCCCAGCTTATGTAATAATTGAGCGTCTCACGTTACGACACTCGTAAATAGTATTGCAAATGAACGCTGATTTAGTAAAAAATAAATGAAGCAAGCTAAACTCAGTTCATTGTTCAACTTTTTCACTTTGTAAATAAATTATTACTTAATATATTGACATGTAAAACGTCAAATTTTCCGTAAATTTGCTTTTTCGAGCCGCGACAGCCCCAGTTCAAAGGACTTCTGGGAACTAATACATCTTTATCATTGATTATACATCATTAATTGTTATTAATAGGAACATTTTTCTCCCCAGAATTGATGAGATTAAAATTGTTATCGACAGCTTCAGGAATTAAACCGCATTGTGTGCATTTTACCATGAAAAATAATCGGATTACCTCGCGTGATTAATAGCATCAAAATTTCTCTCCGACTCGGTGGAAAAAAATTAACCCCGTCAGAGGGTATTACGCGGTGAACCCTATGGGGAATATGAATGAATGAATACCTCTTCATTCTCCTCAATTTAACAATGCTGGGTATACGAACCAACAAGAACTTTTGATTAATAAAAAATCCCGACAAAAAATGGTTCAATTTCTCAAATTCCGGCACCAGAGGCCTGACCCCAATGCATCATTCCCCAGTGAATAATTCCATTGCCAGGAATTTGCAAATCCTCATTATAAGATCAAGCGGGGGGGAAAAACGGAGAACAAGTACCCGTAAAAATGAATTTCACCTCTCGGAATTTATAAAGTCATGAGAAAAACTTTGTGACAATTATTTAAGCTCGGGTGAGTTTTATCACGGAATTATTCAATTATATAATTATCACTAGACATTTAATAAAAATATTTCCCTAACAATTCATTTTTCATGAAGAAGAAAAATAGTTTTCATTAAAAAAATTATTTTAGAAAATGTGAAAAAAACATTTATTACGTAAAACTGAAATGAAATTCGAGTATTCCCCGCCGTTTTTTTTTCATCTCCATTAACACTTCTCTAATAACCGCCGAGTGTTACCCCAAAAACAAACAAAAACAAGCTTTTTAAAAAATTGCAAAAATAAAATCCTCCAAGCGTGCTCAGACGGCGTAACAACACGAGAAAAATAAAATGAAAAAAAAAAGAAAGAAACGAAAAATTCCAACCGCTTAGCTATACAATAGAAAAACTAAAGATTGGAATACACATCACGGTGGCATGGTGTTTCGTGCGCGGCGTCGATCGAAACGGCCTCTCTCAAACTCCCTCCCTCGCCCACCTCCACCCGCTCCTTCAACAACCCTTGTTGCGCGTGACGTCACGCACACACCAGCCGTTAGAGAGACGAGGGGAGGAGAGAAAAAAAAACAGCGGTAGTAACGACAGTACGTGGTCCGTGTTGAGGCGAACAGTAGTCCCGTGAGAATCGATAGTCTGCGTGTAACGCACGCGAGAAACGTAACCTGAACCGATAAAAAAGTTATCCAGACCATAAAAAAAAGGAAACTTTACGTCGATAATTTGTTCAGACACTGTAAACCTCGTTCTCATTCTTAATTCGAAAGGAAATCTTTCTTTGAATTTATATTACAAAGTTGAAAGAACAGGCTTCAATTTTTTTCCAACTCCAATTGAGGGGAAACAGTTCGTTTTCAATGTTCAAGAACTGAAGGGATTTTTTAAACTTGAAACTGAGACGTGATTGATCGAAATCGTATTTGGTTGGGAGATGTGGACGATTGGAGACGGTCCGTTTTACCTCGATCTACCCTACAGCAACATCTCTACCGGACTTTACGTACTTCAGAAAATGTACTGGATGTCGAAACTACTGGGGTTAGATTTTGCCCGAGTGTCGACTGTAAATCAAAATTTTTTTAGGCGATGACGAGGTAAAAGGACCATATTGACTAATCAATATCTCCTGATGCGATGTGTGAAGTCTAGCATCAACTCAAAGACATAATGAAGTCCACAAACTCTATTACATCACGTATTATGCGGAAAATCCCGGAAAATCACCAATAATGGCGTTTGTAAGACGTTTGAGTGATTTCTGAGCGTTTTCCGTTCACAATCCGCTCAAAGGCGTTTGTACCGCCGCCAACAGTCCAATTGCCATTGAAAAAAATGATGAGGACTTCCCTGGAAGACGAAACATTGGACCATCGCAAAGAATTTTTCAACTTCAACTTCATTCTACTTCTAAAAAATTACTGAAGACCGTTTAGGCCAGCCGGTTATCAAATTTTTGAAACAATTACAACGGTCAAAAAAACATTCAAACATTGAAAAAAATGCTACAGCCTTGTGGCCACCCGAAACTGAGGTAAAATGGACCATCTTGAGTAATTAATGTCCTCCGACCAAACGGAGCGACTGGAATAAATCAGGTGTCATTTTAAAACCTAAAAAAACCTAAAAAATAAAGAAAAAAATATTGAATTCCATTTTACCTCTTCTCTCCCCTGAGTAATACTTCATCATCAATTTCGACTGTTCATCCATTCATTCATATATTCAATGCGACCCTCATTCGGCGGTGTGAGACTCCCTGCCGTGACCAAGCAAACATTCCCAATTCCTTTGTCTCAAAAAATTCCACGCAGAAACCCCAGAAAAAATCACAGCTCGCAATAACTCTCACGTGAAAACCCAATACTCTCGAAAAAAAACCTCATCTCGGGTTAGCAGGTGGTGAAAAAAATCTGCCCCCAAGAGTCAACCCGTGAAAAAAAAAGCAGAACAAAAAAAATGAGAGACTCGTGCTCCGCGAAAGGGTCATAGCTGGTGTAGAGTACTAGTGAAGCAAAAGCTCGTGTCCCCAAAGACTCTAAAGAAATAAAAAAAGAATGAAACAAATGATCCACCCCCAGTCGTTGAGGAACTACGGTAAGAAGAAAAAAAACACCCACCCTGAAGTCTTCTTTCATGTCTCGGGGTTCCTCCGGGACATCTCCACTGTGTTCATAGTCGTTTCATTTCCATGTTGTCCGTCATCCTCATGGGCCCCCTCCCCCGGCCCTTAAAACCCAAGATGCCCCTGTTCCCCCACCATTCACTGAGATAAAAAATATTTTTAAAAAATTACAACACAGATTAATTTCCACAATCACTGGACTTGAAAGCACAATTCACAATCATGAATTTTTAATCCCAGAGCCTCATCGTCAGGCGTGTCCTCATTGTTTATCGTCCGTGTGAACTTTGTGTCGGAGGGGGGAAGCGGGCGGGGATAATTGCGAAAAAACTCGATAAATTATTGTGAATAATAATCGATGACTTATCGACAGACGACACTCACGAGTTCCTCTCGTATTTCCATTTTCGCCGGGATTGTTTCACTCTTCAATATTTTTTTTTATATCAACCTTTTGTCTAACGGAACGAAATAAATATGTGATAAAATTAAGGGGTGATATGCCGGGGTCTCTGGTCGAGCACAGACTGAACTGACCCCGACTGAAAGTGGCGCCACGGGGGGTGCAAGCGAGGGAGGCGGGAGAGACAAGGATGACGCGCATGTGGGGTTGATAGGCGAGAGAGAAACAGGGGGTGAACGGGGGTTGGGAAGTGCTTTTGCCACCCGTCGTTGAGGTGGATGAATTTTACGCATGCGCCAACCATTCCGACACCGACACTCAGCGAAAGAAACTGCTGAGTTCTAACGTAATTTTAATAACATGCGGACGAACTCAATATTTTTTGTGATTATTTTGCGTGGACTACGCTGTTGGAAAATTACTCCTGAAATTTCAATGAAAAATGTTGAAATTTTGATAATCACTCGTTCACACGAAATTTTCATGGACTTTGTTATTGAAAAATCAGTTGAATTCTGGAGTATTCGATGGAATTACAATTTTCAGGTCCACATGATAATGAAAATGGTTAACGGTCAAAATAGCACGGAAATTTCAACACACAGATTTAACACATGCATTTTCAGCACTTGATAATTTAACGTATACAAATTTAACACGTGTATGTGTATTTGACGTTCTGCGTCACCTCAATAATCCCTGCTTGTGATAATTTCAATTAATTTCAATGCCGACTGCGGTATTCTTGAATATTTGCGTGCTCAAGCCATCAATATTCGAATTTGTGACTTGAGTAGACAGAAAGACGATTGAGAGGTTTATGTCGCTGATACATTCTAAAGCATTGTGGTTCGTCATCGTATTTATTTTGATTGTTGGACACTTGGGCGGTCCGTACGTTGGAATTCGAATTAGTATTGTTTTATTATTAGTATTGCTATTAGTATTGAGTTATGCTGTTATTTTGTTGTGATTAGTTTAATTGTTATTCAATATAAATTCACTGATGTATGATTGTTTATACTTGTTTTTTTTTTAGTCAATGAATTCTCATGTCAAAAGTAAATATTTACTGTGTTGAATTTTTTGAGTTATTTTAACTTGTAATTAATGAAAATTATTAAATAATTTGAAAATTCAGACAACTTCCCTGCATTTTCAATCCACTGAATATTCAGTTGGATGTGATGTTCAATTTCCGCAATGAATTTGAAAATTTTAGATGTCATTGAAATCTCAGTGATAATCTAACATGGAAAATTCAATTATCCTGAATTTCTAAACTGAATGAGAGATTCCATGAACGATTCGATCTTAAGTTGAATTCAAATTCACAACATTAAGAATTTAAGTGCAACTATCGCTTAATTTTCAAAAAATTTCTAACAGTGTGTTCAGTCGACGGGAATTGTTCTTTTGAAAACTTTTTTCGCATCTTTCGCATTTGTTTTTTTCATTTCGAAGATATTTGTTTTATTTTCGTGATTTCTTAATTAATTTTCAAAAAAAAATTTTTTTTTAAATTCGATGACATAAGAAATACATATTCTCAATATGGAAAACTCCATATTCTAATGAGTATTCGAAAGAGCATTTTCAATAGACGAGAATATAATAATAGAGAGAAATTTTATGGAGAAATTCAACCATTACCGGAATGTAGGATTTTCATCATTAAAGCAGAGAGTCTGCCTTTTGTTGAATTCACGTAGATACTTGGAAACAATTTGCATGTATATGTCGTGCATGATGGAAAATTCACGATTTCAGTGCTCCAGGGAGAGAGGAAAAAATGGATAATTTGAGAGGCTTGGTGGTCATTATGATCACTCGACAGAACATTTATTTCATCTCGACAAGTCCTCAACCAATTCTACTCGAGAAAATTGAAAAATGTTGCTGTGGTCTACGAACTCATGAAGTAAAATGAGATTTCCCATATTAACCAGGGCAACAGCTCCCGCCCCCCCTTCCCCTACCATATACGTCACCCGCACATTCCAAGTTTCACGAAAATTGACAAAAGAAAGGCTCAGTTTTCCCCGGTGGACAGGGGGAAGAAAAGAAAATGGAATAAATATATCAACTTCAGAATCAAAGGAGTCCGAAGGAACAAATGCCAAGGGGTTGGTTTATGGCAATGAAAAAGGGAAAAAAAGCTGACGGTGTAAACTGATTTAATCCTCCAGATAGAAGGAATATAACGTAGACTACAATGAATTTTAAATTAACAGAAGGGGACCGACGTAATTGATGTCTATTCTACGTGAATCAAAATTTTTCCCTATGGTTAGTCTCCCCAAAATCCCAGCATTCTATAAATTTTGTCTCCCCCTCGGATGGTGTCCGAAAGTTATGACGAGTTGATTTCCACATGGATGATCTCTGAGAATGGCATTTTATGTGATTAAGGAATGAAAAATTGAGCAATGTATATTGCTAGACGAAAATAGGAGTTGATGATGAGGTGAATAAATGGACCGAGTGATGTTTGGAATAAGTTTAGTCATGTTATGAAGTTGGCTGAACCAGGAAATATTGTTTACTGTGATGAAAATCGAGAAAACTCATGATTTAGGATATTTACGTGATCTTGGAGTGATGTATGAGCGATTTTCGCTCACGATCTGCTCTCAACAGTTGCTACCGCCGCCACCATTTTAATTGACATTGAAAAAAATACCACAGCCTTCCGGACACTCAATTCAAAAAACCCAATTTTTTTCATAATTTTTCAACTCCCCATACACATCTAAAAAAATCCCGTCCTTGACGCTCAAAGGCCTAAAATCGGCTCAATGTCATTTATTTCCGTCCTCCACCCATTCACTCCCAAAGAATTCTGACATTCTGATTTAGGATATTTACGTGCTGTTAGAGCGATGTGTGAGCGATTTTCGCTCACGATCCGCTCTCAACAGTTGCTACCGCCGCCACCATTTTAATTGATATTGAAAAAAATACCACAGCCTTCCGGACACTCAATTCAAAAAACCCAATTTTTTTCATAATTTTTCAACTCCCCATACACATCTAAAAAAATCCCGTCCTTGACGCTCAAAGGCCTAAAATCGGCTCAATGTCATTTATTTCCGTCCTCCACCCATTCACTCCCAAAGAATTCTGACATTCTGATTTAGGATATTTACGTGCTGTTAGAGCGATGTGTGAGCGATTTTCGCTCACGATCCGCTCTCAACAGTTGCTACCGCCGCCACCATTTTAATTGATATTGAAAAAAATACCACAGCCTTCCGGACACTCAATTCAAAAAACCCAATTTTTTTCATAATTTTTCAACTCCCCATACACATCTAAAAAAATCCCGTCCTTGACGCTCAAAGGCCTAAAATCGGCTCAATGTCATTTATTTCCGTCCTCCACCCATTCACTCCCAAAGAATTCTGACATTCTGATTTAGGATATTTACGTGCTGTTAGAGCGATGTGTGAGCGATTTTCGCTCACGATCCGCTCTCAACAGTTGCTACCGCCGCCACCATTTTAATTGATATTGAAAAAAATACCACAGCCTTCCGGACACTCAATTCAAAAAACCCAATTTTTTTCATAATTTTTCAACTCCCCATACACATCTAAAAAAATCCCGTCCTTGACGCTCAAAGGCCTAAAATCGGCTCAATGTCATTTATTTCCGTCCTCCACCCATTCACTCCCAAAGAATTCTGACATTCTGATTTAACCCATGTTTACGCTGTCCCCTTTTACACTCACCAAGTGGTGCATACATACCATTACCTACCTGATAAAGCCCTCCAACGTTAAAATGAAAAGGGGAAAAAGAGAAAATTACACGTGGCGGGGGAAGCGGGGGGGGGGNGGGGGGGGGGGGGGGGGGGGGGGGGGGGGGGGGGGGGGGGGGGGGGGGGGGGGGTAGAAAACTGAAGAGGATTTTGATTGGAGAGAGGGAGGGATAACCAACTACGAAAGACTGAATCCCTTGAATTGTACCAAAGGTCACTTATTCAATGTCTCCTCCATTCCCATTTACTCCGAGTCATTCAATTCAACATCTCTTGGGAAAATGTGGAGACTCAAGATTGAATTAAATTCATCCGAAAAAAATTGAATGAAGAAAGAAAAAATGGCGTAGTAATAAAAAGGATGTGCAGTCGAATGGTCTTGAGCGAATGACATCAAAGGGAGTGAATGGAGGACAATGCTAAGAATATTTTTTCCTTGCCAAAAAAAAGTGACCGAATGGAAGGCACAAAAGAGTTGAGGTAAAATGCACGTTTTTTTTTTATACATTTCTTGCATTTCCGAGGAATATTGGGTGCAACCCACACAGACAACTGCCATTCTCGTCCCAATGTTTGAGGAAGGGAAGAGTCTCGGGTGATACGGAGGTAGTTTTATATTTTTATATTTACATAGAGTGGGGAGACAAAAGAGAAAATATCTATATGTATTGCATGTAGTGGTATACCAGCATCGACATGTGACTTCTTGTATGTCCTCACCGACTCGATTTCCTTCTTTTTCGCAAACACTAGAAATTGGCAGCCAAGGACGCAGGGGAATGAAGTGCAAGCCGTGGGGAATTGTGGAAATTTGATTCCACATATATGGGGTGTGGGGGGGCTGATGATTGTCAACCGTGTTGAGGTTTTACTATCGAGCGGTTAACTAAGGCTGAAGTGAGGTAAGGTGAACAGACCAATAGCTGGGCTCGGGCCTATACCTGGATGATTTCGCCTGTTATTGAATATTCTATAAATAATATAATTAAAACTGTACGGATTATTATCATTATCAGTAATAACACATATGTTTAATCATGTGATGAAGTTTTTTTGCGAATTATCACCATTACAGCGGGAAAAAAAATATTCGGGAGGTACAGTGCTGGGTGGCGTGGCGCTGCAATTTGCTAAGCATCATTCTCTTCCGAAAGAGTTAGATGTGGGAAATAGCACAATATTTTCATGAGGGGAATCACACCCCGAAGATTAAGAATTTCCAGAGTGGAAATTCTGTTCAGGTCTCGATCAGAAACTGATCAAGTCCGATTCGAAATTCTGATGAGGCATGTTACGTCTCCACCTTATGTTTTTCCACTAGGGTTTATCCGCCTACCATCATTAGGCATTAATTAAATTAAATTTTTTTTTTGAGAGAAAAAATTAGCAACTTTCTAGCCGGGAATCGAACCCGGGACCTCCCAATGTCGCGTCGGGTGCTCTTACCATCTGAGCTACCAGGACACTTACGAATTTCACTCTCAAATTGACTCATACCCGAGTGGAAATTCTGTTCAGGTCTCGATCAGAAACTGATCAAGTCCGATCCGAAATTCTGATCAGGCATGTTGCGCTTCCACTTTATGTTTTTCCACTAGGGCTATTTGGCCTTGTATTTCTTCACATTCAGTAAAAAAAAATCACTTGTTTGTATAAACTGGATGAAAATTGGATATTCCTCCTGAGCGTCCATGCATTGGCCTTAGCGACCAGTTATTGGGGATTTGGACGATATTCCACTTTTCCCTCATTTCATTATTCTTCTTTTCATTTTTTCCATTTCAAATTATTGTTTTCTCCTAATTTATGTATTCTTCCAGGTCTAGAGCTCATTGTTTAGTCATTTAGCTACTTCATCGATTTAAAATCCTTTTCGGGTTTCGGGATGAGTATATTTGGGGGCAAAGGGAATTATTTTTATGATCACATTTTATTCGGGGCCAATCATTCTTGATGATATCGTATGGGCAAAATATTTGTCACCTCTCCACCAAAATTCCGAAAAAATGGAATTATTAATGAAAAAGCATGACACTGCTGAAGCAAACCCCCAGCATCGTGAATTTTCATGAGAATATCCACCCTGAATCCACATCAAACACGTGTCCATCCACTCCACCCACCAAAAACTCCCGAATCTAGTTACTGCAGAGAGTGCAAAGTTTGTGGAAAATTTGTATCCCCCGGTGGAATAATTTAGATCGATTATTTCACCAGACACTCATCACATGCTCTCGTATCACATCACAGTTAATCCCCGCATTATTTCAGGGATGATGTAGCACGAGCGAGGGCTAGGAGGGAATGAACACTTCATCCACAATTCCGGAAACCGTTTGAAATTGCCTCAGTAGATAAGCCAGATGCGACGTATTCTCGAATTCATGAGTATTACGTGTGTGGAGCCAGTACAGATGATCCTTGAGCCAGGAATTGTGAGATGTTGAGTGAGAAAACATTTGTCTCCCTAAGTCAACAGGATTATTGGAATCTTTAACATGCCATCTGACTTGACGAAAGAAAAATTACTCAGATAATACTCAAAAGGCTCATGATCACGATTCGCTTAAAAAATGTTCCAAAAGGTGCGCTTCAAACTCTCGCGAATCCCCTGAAAATCCTCTCCTCGCAATCCCTCCTGAGAACAAATTCAATCCCAAATTCGTATAAATCCGAAGCAATTCCATTTCACTCGAGCATTATTCCCGAGTTATCCGTTAACAAACGCTTTCAGAATTAGGTCTTTAGCCCTCGGGATAAACAAGTCGTTAACGCGTATCTTCCTTCCATCTCTTCCACAACTGTTCATCAGTACAAAGGGAAATACGAGGCTGGATTCATCAGCAGTGCCATTGAAATTCCTGGCAATGTTAATCCTGAGAGATGACAATGGCCAATTTTTTTTAATAAGCAGACATTCTAAACAAACATCAACACTCATAAACACTCGAGGATTGCCATCAGATGATTCGCCCTCCCGATGTCATCATCTTCCCTCACAATGAATCTTCCAGCTCACAAGCACTCATTGTTCTCTGCTCTATCTCCTGACCCGTAAATAAAGTACATTATCACCCTCTGGGACAATGTGCTACGAAGAACAAGATAAAAAGCCATCACCCGATCTCTTGAGTGCTCTTGAAATTTAACACATTTTCAACAATCATCCCACCCCTCTTCCGTATCTTGTAAACATTGCATCCTGGTTTATGCTGTACTTCCTCGAAATACTTTATAATCAATCTCAACAACTTGACAGGAGCCGCACGTTGTTTGTGAGGGGGGTGGGACGAAAAAGGGGTTAGAAGAAGTGATAGTCAAAGGAGGCTAACACGAGACAGGAGGTGAACGAGGTGGGAGTTAAAGGAATGTCAGTGGGATGTGAATTCACTGTGGCGGGGTCGATTCGACGCGTGCGCCCTCAGGCGTAAGCGTCAGGGAATCATAATGCTGTATTCGAGGAACTCCTGAATCATTGAGGTCTAAATTTCTCATTGCTCTATCTCTCGTACCTCTTTAAATCACAAAACTTTGACGATAGTTTGAAGGCTGCATTTTTCTTCGTGGAGAAAATTTTTCAACTGTTTTTTCATTGGGTTGACGGAGTCTCTGTTTTTTTCCCCTCTCTCGTCGAGCTTCTTTACTTTGTGAACAAACTCCCAAAGTAATTTATATGAATAAATTGGTAGAGATAAAGGAGAAGGACGAGATGAGGTAGAAATACGGTTAGTTGGAAGATTTTGCATGGTTCTTGTGGGTGAAAACCGTTGCTGAAAAAAAACGAATTTCATTATCTTTGTTTTTTTCGCTTGTCCTCTTGAGACATATTCCCAGCGATGAAAAAAAATACTCAGAATCACGCGGAGGGAAGTGAATTGATATCGGTTTGCTAACGCCAGCTGGAATCTTTTATTCTCATTCGAGTGACGAGGGCAACGCATAGTTTCCGAGATAATCGGTGTAGGGAGTGAAAAAACGCAATTCTGAGCCGTCCAGTCGCCTACAGGGAACAAAATTTTTCTCAGGAATCGAATGGAATTGGTTTTAAGGCTCTATCTGTAATTTCCGAGATAATCGCGAAAAACGAAATGGCAAAAAAAAATAATTTAAT